>NW_014542186.1:55594-195609 GCF_000741045.1 Vigna radiata var. radiata
CACCACCCTTTTTCAATGCACTTGACTCATGATTTCATCCAACTACTTTTTGTGAACACAAGACCTTCCTCAATGGAATTTGGGGTCCCCAAAATGAACTCTCCACCCACAAAACACAACTTAAAACAAAAAAAAAACAAAAACTCATGCAAAGTTTGCCAAAAAGTCTAAATTTGACATCTTGGTCCCCTGTGTACAAAAAAGTTGTCACTTGTGAAGGACTTTCTGTAAAAATTCAACAAAACATTCGCGTGAACGTTTACCACCTATTGGTAAACGATTACACCACCCTTTTTCAATGCACTTGACTCAGGATTTCATCCAACTACTTTTAGTGAACACAAGACCTTTCAACAACACTAAAACAATCTGTCAAGTTTAATATGTAACAACTAAATGCTAACATTATTTATCAATTTCAATAACATTACTCATTCATTTAACTGTAATTCAATGTGAAACAAGGATAGCTCAATGTAACATCTGTCAACAATAACATTACAATTGAAATTACAAAACACATATGTCCACAACAAAACATTTGTCAAAAATAAGACTTCTACTAATTAAAGTAAATAATCTCTAAACAAACGTATAATAATGTTACACATGTTTTATTCTTAGAGTTCCAGTAAAAGGAGTTTTAAGAGTTTTGCTCTTGAATCGCCTTCGTGACCCCATCCTCGCGAAAGTCTTCAATGGAGCTGGATCAATGCTCGGTGCTCCTGTGTCAATTGCTTGTTCAAAGTTGAAATAAAGTTCGTGGAAAAGGAGTTTCGAACCGTCAACTGCAACAATCACAAACAAAAACATAAAAATTTCAAAACCCTAAAACAAAAACAACTACAAACTTAACAAATTAACAAAAAAATTCCCAAAAACGAAATAGCCATTTGTCCCTTTCAACAAACGCACTACGAACAAAAAATTGACCTTATTACTTGAAGGAACTCATAACGAACAACGAAATACCCAAAAACAAAACGGACCAACCAAGGAAATAACCACCAAATAATCACAAACAAAAAGGACGAAAGGAAGAACAAACTTACCTTGCTCGTTGAAGGACCTTGCTGAGTGGAAGCATTCATGCCTCGTCGAAGACACACTCAACACCGCCAACAAAACACCGTCAACCCAACAACGATGATGATGATCACAACGACGGAAAGAACGAATCTGACCACCACACCGAAATGAGAATACCATTGGACCTGTAGTCATAAGGGCAAGTGTGTAGAAAATGGTTAGGTTTCACGAAACAACAACACAACTTATGTACTAGAGAATACGTTACTATTTGAACACTTCGACTTACCAAAATAACAAAAACTAACACACAATCAGAATGGCAGAGATGACCTTTCACCAAACGCACAAAACGAGAGAGACCAATGCTTTCACCAAAAACCAGAGACAAAGAGATAGCGCTGCCTTTACCACTTCAACAAACAAATAGCAATGAGTCACAACACAAAAATGACCAAAAGACAAAGATAGCAAGGGAGTGGGTTCACCGAAAAACGAAAGAGAGATTGCTCCTCGGAGAGAACGAAAGAGCCAATCAGTGGGTTCACTGGAGATTGCAAGAGAAAACCAAAGAGATTGTGGTAATTTGAGAGGACGAAAGAGGCAATGAGTGGGTTCACCGAAGAAAATGAAATGAAACAGAGAGTGCTAATCGGAACACGGTAGGGCATTTGGTGGTGGTGAAAAAAGCTTTTGAGAGAAGCGAATAAGCACGAAAGAGAAAACGAATGCACAAAAGAAACCGCCAAACAAAAATTTTGGTTTTTTCATTCCAACTATGCCCTTGCATGTACTGAACATCAGCTTTTTTTATTTAAAATGCACCAACCACATTTTGACACCTGGATAGTGTCAAATTGGTGTCAAAATGTGGTGTTGAATTATCATTTTGCTTTTTTAATATGTACGCTTTTATTGTTAAAGTTGCAGGGAGAAAAATACCACCATCCTTTGTTGAGATAAAAGTCAATGATGAAATCTGCTCTTGTGAAAGCTCAACATCTCTCTCACTAATAGAGGGCTCCCCTTTGGATAATTAATTTCATCAAAAGCCTCATCATCAAAATTGGAGAAATAGTGGTTATGAGAGAAAAGGTTCAAAGACGAAGTAGAAGAAGAACGCATGCGTCGTCGTCGTCATTTGAAGTCGTCGGCCAACCCATAAGGAGAACTTGTACTGTAACTATGTGCGCAATCAATAATACAAAGCCTGAGAAGCTTCGGTAAGAAAACCCTAAGGATTCCAATCCCAAGCAAAGGGAGACGCATCCTCCTTCATCCTGCAACACGTCGCTCTTGCGGCTAGACTTCCACCGCCGCCATCGAGGCACGGCGGTCCAACCAGGTGGAGGCCACTCTCGCCTACTCCGACGTGTCCTCAAGGGATCCGGTGACTGCGCCACTGATGAAGAGTCTTCGATTGATATTCACCCCGCCATCAATGGCACCATCAGGAGCGCCTTTTGCAAGTGAGAGAATCGCGACTTCATCCTCATCACCGCCGATGCCTATAACTGAAGGGTCGACGCCTTTCATGATAGTTAAAACTTCTCGCTCTCTCTTCCCCGCATGGCCTGAACCATAAAGACGCCGCCGGCGAACCTTAAAGACAAGCGGCCTTCGACCGCGACTTGACAACCGTCACCCCGTTGCTGCCTTTGCCATCATTCTCGCGTACACCTCCAACAAGCTTTTCGACAGGGTGAAGGACAGATGCAGCGTCGCCGCGTGCTCGAATAGCACTGACGCAGCGTCAAGAGCAACAATTTGAGCCAAAACTCCTGTTTACTCAGATTGCTTATCTTCTCAAAACATTTTATGTTCTTTTACTGTTATCTTTGTTGGACTCAGGAATTATAACCAACTTACTGTCTAGAAGCATCAGACAACCATCTGGTTTGGAGTTTCTATCATTGGAGGGGAAGTCTTTAGAGGATATCTTGTATGGAAACGTCACGGCGGTAAACTTGGCCACTTGCATGAAGTTGGAAATCTGCACATGAATCAGTGTTTCTTAATTTAAGCAAAAAAGAAAATGACAAATTAATTGTGATGCTGAAGCTTATTGAAGCTTTTATTTTGCTTTACCGCATACTTGTGGGAAAAAATATTTTTAATAGGAAGATTCAATTCCCTACAATTTGCTGTTTGATGCAGGAAGTCAGGAAAATGACTCCTGTCTCAAGATGATCGGGGGAGGTGTGCTTAGGGAGAAGTCAAGAAAATGACTTCAGAAAACTCTGCCCAATGCAGGAAGTCAGAAAATTGACTCCAGATCGGGTGGTATGAAGGAAGGAGGAAGAATCTCAGCATTGACTCCTGATGGGGTGGTACGAAGGAAGGAAGAAGAATCTCAGGAAGTCAGAAAATTGACTCCTAATCGGGTGGTACAAAGGAAGGAGGAGTGAAGTCAAAAAATTGACTTCGAAGAATATCAGGAAGTCAGAAAATTGACTCTTGATCGGGTGGTACGAAGGAAGGAGGAGTGAAGTTAGAAAATTGACTTCGAAGAATCTCAGGAAGTCAGAAAATTGACTCCTGATCAGGTGGTACGAAGGAAGGAGGAGTGAAGTCAAAAAATTGACTTTGAAGAATATCAGGAAGTCAGAAAATTGACTCCTGCCTCAGGATGATCGGGGGAGGTATGACGGGGAGAAGTCATTTTCCAATGCTTACTCAACAGGTTCAGCTTTGTCAGGTTCCAATGCCTTTTCGTTATAAAATATTGAAGCGTTCATTTTACTTAAACTCATATTTTTTGGAGTGAAAATCTCTTGCACAGGAAAAAGTTTCAAAGAAAACTCTTAGCATTTTCTATTCAGTCTAGGGAAAAGTTCCAAAGAGAACTCCTAGAGTCTACTTATGGGTACAGAGAGCAACAAAGACTTATGGCTTTGAAGATAGTGTCCCTAAATACAACGTGAGCGACTCCTTTTAAAGCTCATAATAATCCCTGTGCAGCTCTTTTAAGTAAAAGAGCTTGCTTGGGCTTGGGGGTCTTATGTACTATATGAAATATACCGGTCGGAGTTAATGGTCATTCATGGGCAATTATCAGGTATTAATTTACAAATATATGGTATTAATGATTAATTATTGGGTTTGATTACCTAAAATATATTATACTAATGGTTAATCAATGGAGTTGGCTGTCACAAGCCTTATAAGTATACAACTGATGTCCAGGTACAATCATCTTGATCTATCCTAATAAAAATATTGACCTATCTATGAAACATATCTGACTTGAGTGTCGGAGTGTTTTCTGCAGGTCAACCCCCCATCGGGAAGGATTACATCAAGAGTTGGACGATCGGAGCATAACAAGGAAGGATGACCGATCCGAGACAAATGTTACCGAAACATACATATTTCTTGTACACCTTTGCCCATTGAAATAGAATCAATATTTTGCTTGTAGATATTTTTTATTTTTCTTTCTTAAGTTATAATCGTAAGGTTAAATGATATGAACTTTTGCTTTCCTCTTATGTTTGCCGATAAGCTTCAAGCTTTTGTTAACTTCAATTATAATTCATATGAACTTTGTTTAATGAACTTTCCATTCACTAATTCGTTTTGTACTGATTTGACCAGAGCGAGACTGGTTCTTGGTGAACTCATCATTCAGTGCTCGATAAGGTTGGTAGTGATTCCCCCAAAGGAGTCGTTGTTCACCAACCTTTTACTTTGTTTATTAGGACCGAGTAACAGTGGTTCATGGTACTCGTCGTTCACCACTTGGTAAGGGTGGCAATGATTCGTGAAGGGACTCGCCGTTCACAAACCTTTATCGCATTTGTTTAACCCCAATGATAGTGGTTCATAGTGAACTCGTTCTTCACCAATTCATGGAGGTTAGCAGTGGTTCATGAATGAACTCATTGTTGACCAACCTAATGTTTTTTGTTCATGCATGCAATTATGCATTGTCTTTGAACTTGGTGAATGCCTCATTGTTCGGCACGGTTTTCCCGCATGGGTGGCATATATGATAAGCATGGTTGTCCAAGTCTTCTACTATCTTGAACAGCCCTTCCCAATTTTTTGTAAGTTTTCAATGTGTCGGTTTCTTTCATGTGTCCTTAGTCTTTATCCATACTAAGTCTCCTTCATTAAAATGCCTAGGTCGAACATTAGTGTTGTACCTTCTAGCTACAATCCTCTGGCATGCCTTAGACTTTATGACCGCTACTTTTCTTTGCTCATGGAAAGTATCAAGCTTCGCTAACAACTCCTCTTCATTGAGATTCAGATTTTAATCTTTCTTCACAACAAAGGTTCTCCTACTTTAACCGGTAGCATGACATCAATACCATACATCAGGTTAAAAAGGGTCTCTCTAGTGGTATCGTGCGGTGTGAATCGATATATATGACCATAACACCTCGGGAAGCTCATCAACCCAAGCTTGTTTCACTTCCCCTAAATGCCTTTTAAACTTAGCAAAAATGGTATTATTGACAACCTCTACCTAGTCGTTCGTCTGGGAATGCTCCACTAAACTTCTAACGTGCTTGATGCTCAAGCTTGTATAAAATTCAACGAGCTTTTTGTCAATGAACTGTCTTTCATTTTCTGTGATAACCATTCAGGCAAGCCCAAAGTGGCATATGAGTTTCTATACGAACTTTTGGACCTATTAGGCGGTAATGGTAGCCAAAGCCTCTACCTCCATCCACTTGGTAAAATAGTCAATAGCTACCAAAAGAAACTTCCTCTAAGCTCGTCCAACATAGAAAGGGCCCACTATATTCATTTCCTAGTGAGCGAACAATCATGGAGACACAATATTGTGAAGTTCAACAGGAAATATGTTGTTGTTGCTCGCGTTTGCTTGGCAAGCCTTGCACTTTTGAATGAAAACTTTGCAATCTTCCTCCATTGTTGGCCAGTAATAACCCGCTCAGATTGCTATGGCCTTGAGCGTGCAGCGGTCGGTGTGGAAACCACACACACTGTTATACAATTCATCTAGTACATATTGTTCATCTAGTACATACTGAGACTCAACTTTTGAAAGGCACTTGAGAAATAGGGTGACAAAACCTCTCCTATACAACTCCTCCCTAATCAGAATAATTTTCTTAGTGTCAACCTGCCAGATGATCTCTCCCTCCTCTTCTTCCTTAAAAACAAAAATTAAAAAAATTAAAAAAACCACATACATAACATTGAGTTAAAGTAGTCAATTCTATATTAATTGTAAATACCACATTACATCACATTTTAAATAATGAAAACCCAATTGAGACAATTTAATACTTCATAACCAAATTGAGATTCTTATAGGACCATCCAAAATTTTTAACCTTATAATAAATATAAATGAATATTGCAACTATATTAATTATTTAGATTGAAAATGTATAGGTGACGAGATGACCATATTTCCTAANGACTTCTATGCATCGTCACATACAACGATCAACAAACTATACTTAAAAATTACTTGTCATCTTTTATCAACCACAATATTATTTTTAATTAGTCAGGATTATATATATGGTCCAATTATCAACTATGAGAATGTTTTTCAACTGAATATAATATTAGAAGGTCAACACAGATTATACATAATTTATTATGTTGGACTTTCCTATTTTTCTCCATCATTCAATATTCGTGCTTTCTTTTCACTTACACTGAATCAAACCAATAACCTTCTGTTCCCTTTTTTTGTTCTTTGTTTACAATAGTACATCACTCATAACAAACTAAGAGTAACAGCTAGAGGACTTGACCTTTAAATACCTTTGTGATGGCCAATTGGAGACTTTACAACTTCTACTTCAGAAATTTTTGATCAGAAATATCCTTAGATATTCTGATTATGAGGTTGTTATTAACATCCAAACACTGGTATGTGGTTAACAAGTAATTTTATTGTTAAATGTTTAATTTCACAGTTGTTCTTATGAAAGTACATTTATTGAAAAAAAGTATAGTTCTTATGAAAATACACATAAATTTAATCATTCAAGTGGTAAGCCTAAATCATTTTTTAGTAGGCTATGTAAGAAGAGAAGAAAGAAAGAAGGATATTCAATCTGTACAAGAAGCACAAACTGCAATTGATAACCATTTTCAATTTTCGTGAACAAGGTGTTGGATAATTTCTTTGTCAACTAGATTCTAAGAGAACCAGCATAAACTCTAAGAAAAACAAAAAGTCAGAGAGTTTCCACTGTCTGTGGAAATTTACAACAGCCCAAATGTGAAGATCATGATCAAGTCTTCAACCTGTCTGAACACTCGTCGTGATCAACTGGCGCTTTGAAGTTCTTCACTGATTTACCCAAGACGTTTAAAGCAGCAACACGCTGTAATTCTTTGGCTGCCATCATAGAAAAAACATCAGCTTCCTGTTTTCTGTCAGCTAAATCTGACACAGTTGATGAAAATAATTTTACAGATAAGGATGCACCCATGCAGGTTGGGGATGCCAACAGCTACAACTCGAACAAAATGCAAATGTATCATTTCTCTGTTCTACCTTCCAGGATAGTTCAATACGAATGATATGCATATAGTAAAGTTAAAGGTCTATTTAAAATAATGAATGTGAGAAAAAGAGAACATGTCAAAGGGCTGATAGTTGTCAATCCAAAGCTTGAAGCATAAAACAAAGCTCCGATAAGCATAAACTAAGTACTGGATTGCATCATGGCAGATGAGCTCCCAAGCATAACAGCTACGAAAGATATCAAAGTAATTCACAGACTCGTATTGATTGAACGTTAAGTGAAAGATCATAAAGAGTTTATTTAATGCCTAATTCAACACCCCACATTCAGTATACATTCAGAATCAACTCTAACCCACGATTATAAGGAAACAAGCGAAACAACAATTCCATTACCTTCCTCTAGTGAAAGCTGAATTGATCTCTTCTCTAACTCAACAGCATGTTTGCTAAGTTCAACTGATGACAGGGAGCGAAGCACTGGCAAAGGAAAATATCAGCTAAACAAAATATCAAGAACATCATAAGAAAATATTTGAGTTATTATTCTACAGTTCATGGACATACTTTGGATATATTCTTCTTGGTCTGATTGGTCCAATTTCTTCAAAAACATCTGCAATTGTTGGTATCGCTCTTCCCAGTGAAAATTTTTTAATCCCTTTGGATTACCAGTGGTGGTAGTAGGCCCAGAAAAAGCTGTCACATAATTGGACTCAACTGGTGCTAACTTGATTGAAGATTTCCCAAGAGAAACAGGAACTGCAGACTTTCCAGATGAGTTCATTGAAGAAGCCACAGGAAAAGGTGCAAATGCTGGGAAACAAGAAACCTTTGAATCCTTTATATGAGAAGGCTCCTTTATCTGAGATTTCGGTTGAGCATTCTCCTCTTCGCAACAAAGTTGCTTTGAGTGTGAACAATAAGCATTAACACTTGAATTTTCAAAAGCAGTGCCCTTGCCTAATTCTGCTTCTGATTTTCTTCGGACATACACAAGATGTCCATTTGCAAAATTATTGCCTGGAGATTGCTGGAGATTCTGGTTCACTGGGTGGTCAGACAAGGGTCTCTTGGTACCGGAAACCCTATTCGAATCAGTACCAGGATCCTTATCCTTTAAAAGCGAAGAGCTTCCAACAGAGGTTGGCACCATGATTTTATTATCATTCTGCAGATCTCTCAGAGCTGTCTTCTTCACAGCAACACTCTGCGATTTATCACGATTAGGCAAGTCCATTTTACGATTGCCAAGACTACACTAACCAAATTTAGAATTTGTAAAGTGTAGTAAGAATCGTACAATTCGAACCCCTATTAGTTACAAAAACCTTCCTCCGCGAAACTTAGCGTTTGAAGAATCGTTTTGTAACCTGAATCGAAACATGAATCGGATCTGAATCGTGTGATTCGCGATTCAGTTTCCGTTACAGACTATTCATGAGGAAACAACAATAAAAGAAAAAAACAGGAAGAAACAGAGAGAAGAAGAAACTCAGGGATGAAAAACGGCGGAGAAGATGAACATCAGAGAGAGAACCAATGCAGAAAATAAACAGTGAAAAGAAAATAGCAGAAGATGAACAGAACAGGATGAAGGTGAACCGAAGGAAGGGAAAAGATCAACCGTGAGAGAGAGAGAGAGAGAGTAGTGAATAGGGTTTTGGACTTTAAAGTAATATTTTAAAATCTAAAATGCTTTTTAATATATGTTTTTCTTTTCTTTGCTCATTTTAATCATACTAATTTAGGTATCTAATTTTGGGCTTTTAGTTCAAAGTCGTTCTACCTTTTAACAAAGTTTGATAAGACTTTATGTTTAGTTAAAAACGGTTTAAAATAGTCATGTTGACTTACGACGTTAAAAACATAATGGTACAATTGTATCTGTGATGAAAATTGAATGATGTGTGCAGTTTTTAATTATGTGGCAAGGTGAGGTGAATTGAGCTGGGAATGTATGTGGAAATGTTAAAAAGTTGAAGTTATTAGGTAAAAGAAAAAGGTTAAGGTTTATGCAAAATCATGTATAAAATCAGAAGTCCCAATTGGAATTTTTCAAAATCAGAATCTCAATTCACAAAATCATGTGTAAAATCAGAAACCCTAATTGTCATTTTGCAATTCACAAAAAATCAAAAACCTCATCTCTCTCCCAACATTTCGACAACCATCACCCCATCATTGTCTTCTTCACCTCAAACACCCACAACCAGAAAAAACTCATTCAAAGGGGAGGAAGAAGGTTGAACAATATTGAGAAAAAGGGTTGGTGGTAACATTGGTAGAGCTCCTGGCCAACGACGTGCCTTGGAAAGATGCAGCAACACCGACGAGAAAAGTGTAGTCGTGGGTGAAGGTGGTGTTGTAGTGGCCTCATGAAAAGAACACGAAGGTGGGTGTGGTAGGTTTCCTTCTCTCTTTTGTTGTAGTTGAATTGAAAAACGAATAAAGAAAGAGAGATTATGAATGCTGAAATGGGTTGCTGGCAGGTGGGATTTTTCCAAATGCACCTTCAACGAACCATGACCCCAAATTAAATATCACTTTCACAGATTCTTGAACCCCAAATCGCGAATGGATTCTAACCTAATTGTAATATTATTTAACCTTAAGTTAAACTTTTTCCACATCATTCAATTTTATTTTTAAAATTTACACCTTAAAATATATCAAAGTTGTTAGCAAAATGGTGAAGATGAAGTTTTGATGATGTCCAAATCAAGTCAAGATATATCAACATTCATGAAGATCCTTTGAAGACTTGTTTTTGTTATAAAAAGCTTTTGTAATAATTGTAGTTTGATGTTTAGGACTTATATTTGTAGTAGGTTTTGATTCATGTACCTTCATACTTTATATTTGTTGTTCAGAATAAAAAATGCACGGTTTTAAACGATTAACCAAGTATTAATTGATTAAAATGTTACAAGTACTGAAAACTCAACTGGCACGGGAATAATCGATTAATACCTTTTTTAATTGATTAGTTAATCGATTAATCCTTAGAATAATCGATTAAAGATAGTTGTTGGAGTTTTCTAATTTTTCAAAACTGGTCGTTGTACTCATTTTAATCGATTAACACTTGTATTAATCGATTAATAATGTTAAATGAGCAATTACGAAGAATGGAAGAGCGTTTGCTTGAGTCTATATATAGGCCCTCTTTTTCCATCATGATCAACTATTCCCTTATGCTAAAATACTCTGAACTTTGTAAGAATTGTGTGCTCTTGCTCAACTAAGGAAACTCTTGTCTGTGGTGTTGATACTTTGCTACTACGGTGATGGAGGAATAGTTGGTTCATCCTTGGTGTGTTTGAGGAAGAGTCTGGAAGAGGTTCATCCTTCGTGAAACATTTGGAAGAGTTGATTCATCCTTTGTGAATATTCAAAGGAGATGCATGTTCATCTCTTGTGGTTTCAAGAGAGATGGTTTCAAAACTCTTACAATTTTTTTTCTTTGTGATTATTATTTGTAATTATTTTGTGATAGTGGAAAGTTAATCTAGTTTTAGATTAGCAACTGGACGTAGGATTGGTAAGATCCGAACCAGTATAAAAATCATCTATGCAAATTTCTCTCTACCTTACTCTTATAATTATATTTATTATTTGCTAAGTAAAATTGAGAAGAAACTTTAAAAGGCACACATTTTAATTGAGAACCAATTCACCCCCCTCTTGGTTTATTGTTCCACGCTAATCATTCCGCTATAGTCGTTCTGACAAAAGTGTCACGTATTACAAAACTGTACACATCATTCACTTTTGGCCACACTTTTGGCCACGGAAGCAATTGCACCGTTATGTTTTTAACGCCCTAAGTCAAAAAGACAATTTTAAACCGATTTTAATGAAATATGGGGTATTACTAAACTTTTTTAAAAGGTATGACAACTTTGAACAAAAAAACCTAAAGCTAAGAACCAAATGATGTATTAAACTTATATTTTTTTATTTAAAATTAGTTCTTTGGTATTTTCTTTTTATTTTATTTCTTTTATAAAAAATTTATAATATTATTTAAATCAATATGTATTTATTCTCACACTTTTATTATATTTTTTTATATAAAAATAGTTGTTATGTTAGGATTCTTTTTATTTAAAGTTCTAGTTGTCTGCTTTTGTAAAAGGAATAAAGAATCAGTTCGAATGAAATTAGAGTTGGGGAGGTTTGTATATAGATAAGATAAAATTTGAAAATCAATTCAAACAAAATTAAACTTTTTGAGGTATATTTCTAAAAGAAATATAATTTAGAAGGGTAAGTGTTGTTTTCCTTCGACAAAATATTGGAAATTATTTGTCAAATTTCCGTTTTTTAAAAAAGTAATCTCATCTATTTAAAAGTGTACATTAACAACAAAAACATTAGTAAAATCATTTTATTTCAATTTAATTTTCGTAAAACGTCTATAATGATAATAAAGAAATCCAAATAATATTCTTAAAAATTTTATATTTTGAAAATGTCAAATTATTTTAGTTATGTTTACAAACTTGGTAAAAAAAGTAAATATTAATTAAAGATAAAAAAAATTATAAGAATTATTTTAAAGAATCGTTGTTTGTAGATTTGTATATTTTTAAATGAAGAATTATCCAAGTATTTATAACTTTCAATGGAGCGTTTATTGTTTAACTTTTTTATTAACCGAATAACGTGCTATCTTAAATAATTGTAATTTCGTTCCATATTAATCATATATCTCTATTAAATAACAAAAACTTAGTTAACAAATATAAAAATTTTAAACAGTGAACCTAACCATTAGATTAATGAATAAATGTATTAGAGTTAATTATGGGGAAAAAAATAGCTTAACTTCTCCCTGCTCTGGTATTCAATAATACATAACTTTGATGCACTATTTAGCATTTACCATCTCTTAATTGTAGAGTTGGGAATATGTCCAAACAGTTAATAAAATATGAAAAACATTCATTTGTTTATTTAGTACTAAAAGAATTAAGTAACATGCAATATAAGTGAAATGCTTATTAAGGTAGCTAAGTGAGACTAAAATATAATACATCAATAATACAACAAATAAATAGCTCTAATGTTACGCACCACTATAGAACATAGCATTCTTCATAGAAAAACATCATATAAAGACAAATTAATAAAGTAAAAGAACAAATTAGAAAAAAGACAAAAAGAGAAAAAGAGAAAAAACTTGTGCAGAGTAAAATGTGACCAGTCTAATATTAATCACAATGATTTAATTTCATCCGATATCATAAAGCCGCATAACAACTTATTATATGCTAAAAAGTTTCACGACAGACTTCAACATCAATAGAGATTGGCCAATCAATTCTATAAGAATTTCTTTGAGCATAATGGATGAAAACAAGGGCCACTAACACTCCACACAGTTTTTTCTCCCCTAAAGTGGAATCTATTTGATTCATTTGAAGAACTATATCATATCATAATAGATTAGAAAAATTATAAAAATAAAAAACGCTGCAAAACAAAAATGCAAGGAACTCTTTTGCTATATTTGTCAGATGGTATCAGTAATGAAAACTTGGGTCTTCAGCTCATGTGGTATAATAACATCAATGTATTCATGGATCATTGGAAGAATCTGGCATGTCGTTGTCTTCTGGAGGTGGAGAAGCTTTGGATCCCAATATGTGTTGGCATGTTCTAAAACCATCAAAAAGGGACATTTGTTAATGCTGAGAAAAAATCAGAAGGGAAAGACAAACATGTTTATAAGACCATATGAACAATGTTATGCACAAGCTAGTGTATAATCAAAAGGACAAAACTCAGATTTAGTTACTTAGGCATTTCTGTTGTTCTTCTATCAAAATTAAAATTCACCTCAATAATCAGCCTAATAAATATTTTTATTAAATGTTAGCATAGATTACTAAGGTAAAAACTCTAATTTGGAGTATAAAAAACATTAAAAGGACTGAATCTAAGTTTTATCCTAGCTCAAAATTATCATAACAATACTATTTGCAATGAAATCTATTAACTATGAGGAACTTTATTACACATGAATCAAAAGATTTGGTTGCCTAATACTACTACAATTTAATGAATACTTATTCCCAGACTCTTTTAAGTTTTGTGTTCCATGGACTCGGAAAACTATAAGTATACAGTTCTGAAAAGGAAAACAGAAATCATACAAGTTAAATTCTTCTGTCTTGCTCTTAATCTCACTTGACCATACTATTGGGTCAGTATTCTTAGGAGATGATTCTTGTTGCTGGATCTTCTCTTTCAACCACTGCTCTGCTTTATTGCATTCGTTGATGATCTGAAACAATAAAGTTATCACTTGAAAGCCAATCAAAACGATAAAATCACCATCCTAATCATAATAGTATATACTACTGTACCAGTTCTTTATCCTGGGGTGGAAGGGAATCTGCAGATGTGCGATGCTTTGAAATGCACTTCAATAAATCCCCTTTAGCTTGCACTCGTTCTTTTTCATCTATGAACCGATTCTCAATTGGATCTACCAGCTACAATATGACACAGATTGTAAACAATAAGCCCGAAAAGGGTTTCAGTAACAAAAAAAAGAGAAAAAAAAAAAAACCTTTTTCAGATCTTCTAGTTTTGAAGAATAAGCATGCTCAGTTTCATCAACACCATCCTCATAAAGCCATTCCTCGGTCTCTTGAAGACTCCTAGATATGTCATCCCTCTCTTGTTCACTTGCAAAGCTTCTATATGTGTGGAAGAGCTATTTAAATATGCAAATAAATTTAAATTTCAGCTCATGAACAATAAGCCAAAAACATAATCTTCAAATGCCAGTATAGAATCAATGGCCATTGAAAAGGATACAGATTAAATATTCCAACCCCGTGCAGATAAGACTACAAAGAAACCAATTCTAGACTTACATTTACAAACGAATCACTACACGCTATAAAGTTTCTCAATGTGACACTAAAGACTTTTAATTAACTCTACAAAAGTTAAGCCTCCAATTCTTTAAAAAAAAGAACAAATTGTTGAGACTCTGAATCTGTACCTTACTCCTCATATCATAGACATAAGACTCCAAGCTATTCTTCTTTTCTTTGGTTTGCTCTATAATTCTGTCCTGTTGGGCCAACTGGAGTTCTTTTTCACGAGCTTCTGTGATTTCTGCCTTTGTCATTCCACCATAGATATTCTCATTCACTGGCACATCAACCCTTCTGTTACCCTTATCTTTTCTTATACCACCATCCTGTAAAAAGGTATTGTTGAAATATTATAACTTGATCCAAACACTGAAATAAATCACATCTGCAATCATAATTATCACCATAATCACAACAATCACAATCAACATGTCAAAAGCTATTATAGTAAAATTAACTTTTACTCTAAACACCAACAATTCATGATAAATATGCCCCCACAGAATTTATTATGAGAAATTATTGCAATTGCCTCGTACATTTTATCTATAAAATTCCATGCCCAAATCATAGGATAAAATTGCTAGAAATTTCTGACATATGAGATTCCCCAATAAGTTAACAAGAAAGAGAGAAACGAGAAAGGGGGAAAACATGAGCACTTACAGAACTACATGGAGATTCCAACTTCTTATTGGTGATATCTTCAAAACCATTGGCAACTGGGTAGGGAATGGGATCAATATCCATTGCATCAGAATTTGAATTATGATTACCCTCCATAACCAAATCATCCGTGCCATCCTTAATCAACTGGAACCAAAGAAAGGTTTATATCCAAAGATCTCTTTGAAAAACTAAACAAAATATGGAAAGATAAAAGAGGCTTCTTACTTACTGTAGCTGATTCAATATTGAGAATTCCATGCAGATCAAGTGAAACTCTAACTTTAACTCTGCTCTTACTACCATGGGATCCATGTAAAGGGCCAATCTGAAATGAAGCGTTGATCAAATGCATAAGCACATTTCAAGGTTAGGGCATGCAGATAATACATGCTGAATTACAAGCACATGGAATGATGCTAGATCTACCACAAACACTTCCTCTTTTTCCTAACAATGATTTAGTCAAGTGTGTGCATATCCACAGAAAACTGAGTCTGACTTTCGTATTGTTAAACCTAGTTAGGTTTACATTACCACAAACCATGGTTTCCGTTTATGTCAGAACAAGTCACAGTCACAGGCCATTTGGTAACGAAGTTTATTTTTCATTGGGAAATAGGGTGAGGTGAGGGTCTATTACAATAGCTCTGGATCCATTAAAGTAACCTTTTTCACTTAATACTAATAACTGACAGCAGTCACACAACGTTTGGAAATACTTGCATATATTGACATTAACAACTGCAAAATATTGGAATAGTACAGCTCCCACCGCTGAAATTTACATTTATATTTAAAACATATATATGAACCATTGAGTACCTAAAAAGTATTATAAAGATCATCTAAAATTTCACATAGGAAAAGCAGAAGAGTGGGGATGATAACTACTCTGAAAGAAGGTGGTAAAATATAAAATACGTAATAATGAGCACAACACAAAATAATTTTAACTGATTTACACCAGCAGAATGGTCTAAAGTGGTATACCGTGACACAACTAATTTTAGGAGATGTCCCAGGTGGTAGTTCATCTGGATTAACATAGAAAGCTTCCAGATGAAACAAATTACTTCGCTGAAAGGCTATGACTTTAACACTTGGAAATTGTTGGCCTCTTGGGAAAAGTACACCATTTGACCTCACAGCAACTGGACCTTCATCTGATGAAAGTCCAATTGAAAAGGAAATAACATCCTGAACCTGAACAAACATTAGAAATCACATTAATTATTTGCGGAACAATACAAGAAACTGAGGCACTCGACTCTATACTTATGAGAAATTGAAGTAATTGAAGTGTCATTTTAAATCAGAAAAGGAGAAAATGGAACTACGAAAAACAAGAAAAAGGCTGAAACTAAACTTTGTTAGAATGAATCTAGCAAATAACTTGGTTCGTTCACAATTACTACATATGTTAGAGTCCATATACTCAATTCTAATAAGCAATATATGACACAAAGATAGGATGAGGATAGATTTGAAAAAATGCGTATACAAACCTCGTATTCTCTCACACGGTAAACAGGACTAAGCATTGCACACTGTAGAGCACAACCACGAGCCACACACTCACTTGCATTCAGCTGTCGACTGGGTTCTCTCTTGAATAAGGAAATTAGTAATGTACTTATAGCTGGAATCCTAGATCCCGAACCAACTAGCTCTACAGAAGAAATCTTCTCCACTGTCAAGTTTGCGTCGGTTAATGCTCTGAGGCAAGGAATAGAAACTCTCTCTAATAATCCTGATGCGAGCTTCTCAAATTCTTCCCTTGAGATAAAGCCCTTCACATCCTTCTCATCCATCAAGCACTCGATATTTAGAGGTGCCTCTAGATTTGCACTCAAAACTTTCTTCAATTTCTCACATGCTGCACGTAGCCTAAAGCATGCCTTGGTATTAGAATACACATCAATATGGTACTCTTCTTTGAATTTTGCCGCAAAATGACTAAAAAGAACCTCATCAAAGTCCCTGCCTCCTAAGCTCCTGTCAAATGCCTGTGAAAGCATCTTCATTTTCCCAAACTCAAATGATGCAATGGAGACTTGAGTGTCACAATGACCAACGTCAATAAATGCAACATAAACCGGACCAGTACCACTAAAATCTGTTTTATACATTCCATAACTAAGGGCAGTTGCAGTACAATCGTGGATCAACCTCAGAGGTTTCAACCCTGCAATTTTTGCAGCATCAAGATATGCCCGCCTCTGCAAGTCCGTAAAGTATGATGGGATCCCAATAACACAATCCGAAATGGGCATCTCCAAATCTGTTTCAGTCATAGCCTTCAAGTGAGCAAAGAGCATTGACATTATTTGAACAGGTGTAAATACATGAATCTCCCCCAAGTACTTCAAGTGAATCAAAATGCCTCCATCTGGACCCTCCGAAGTTTCAAGAGGGAGCATTTTCAGCTCTTTATCCACATCAGGATCTGCAAATTTCCTTCCTATTAGTCTCTTTATTTGGGATACAGTGGACTTGATGTGCATCATAGCCGAAGCAGCCCCAGCAGACCCCAAAAGCCGCTGCTTCTCGCTGAAGCAGACCACAGCTGGGGTTTCGCGTTTGGATTCATAATTCAACAACACATCAATCCCACGTTGCCTGACTACAGCAATGACACAGTTCTCATTACCAATGTCAAACCCCACCACACTCATCTCAACTCACTTGCACCACACTTCAACCAACTAGTCCAATCCAATTCACCCACTCTACTCAACCAACACACCCCAAATACAAAACTTCACCAAATTCCACAAAACCAGCCCAGAAACCTAGGCTCCACCACAAATCACTACAAAAGAAAACGCAAAGGATTGAAAAATTCAGAATTTGTTATCATCAAAATGAAAGCACCAACAAATTAAACACCATCTATTCTTGCTAACAATTCCTTATATTGTCCATCAGGTCCAACAAGCAGGAATAAAAGTAAAACAAAAATGGGGGGAAAGGAAAACGATGAAACGGGGGAAGGGAACCAATAATTTAAGACAAACCCATCAGTAAAAATCCTACTTTTCAGTTGAATTTGTGTCCACTACAAGAAAGAAAAAAATTGAGGGGTGAAAAAGGGCAATGCTATGAATGTAACAAGAAGCAACATAAGCAAACAAAAAGTGGATTGAGACAATCCGAATTAAAGAGAAACGGAAAAAGGAATATACCTTACGGATGGTAGAATCAAGAGGAATTTGGGATTGCATAGTGCGAGTGGTGACGAAGATGGAATACAGAGAGTGCGAGAGAAAGAGAAATCTTCGCTTTATTTCATTGGCACGAAGCAGGGGTTTTTACAGAATGGAGCAACGACGCCAAATGTGAGAAAAATGACTATATTTGAGGCCATATTTGTAAAAAAGGGTTTTGCATATATACCCTCTGATTCAAGAAAGAAGATAAAAGGGTGGGCTGGAAATAAGTCTGGGTGGCTTACACTTAATATTTTTAATTAAGTCAGGTGATAAATATTTTAATGAAAGTATTAATATTTAATCTATAATGATAAGTTATTTTGTTAACTACTAATCTTATGTCTCTAACTCGAATTGATTTTAATATTTATTAAATATTTTGTATCACTTTAATATAATCTAATAGAAGTGTTTAAATTCAAACTAGTTCAAATATAACTGAAATCCAAAAGCCAACTGTTTAGTTAAATACAAATTGGACTGATTTTCTTTTGTTAAATATCCCAACCGAATCAAATTTTAAAAATATACTGTTATTATATGCTTTACATAATAATATCATTTATATTTATATATATTTATATCTATATATATATATATATATATATATATATAAGAAATTTACAATTTTGATATACATATTTCGCTTTTTAATTTTATCTTTAATAATATTTTTTTAAATTAAAATAATTATCTTATCAATTTTACTTTTAAATGACTTTTTTTAAAAAATTTAATCAATTTTATTTGACTTTTTTTTAACTAAAAGTTTTTTAAAAACAAAATAATTATTTAAGTTAAAAAATACTTATAAAATAAATGAATAAAACTATTATTATTTATATTTACTTTTATAATTATAAGTTTACATTGTCAAAATGTATTTGTTGTTGTTTATACTGTTATATAGAAAGATTCACTTCCGTTTAGTGTACACGTTTCATTTTACTTTAAAAATGATTTTTTAACTCAAAATAATTATTTTATCAATTTTATCCCTTAAATGATCTTTATTTTCTTAAATGAAGTATAAAGACATTCTGATAAGCGTATTAAGCTAAGGCTAAAATTATGTTTTATGGTTTGTATACTCCTCTCCCTATTGCTTTATTTCTTTGGAAAGACATTATTATGGATTTTATTTTTGGTTTACCTAAGACTCAAAGAGGATTTAATTATCTATTTGGTTGTTGATATGTTTAATAAGATGGTTCGTTCATATCATTCTGCAAGATAGATGATGCAAATAATATAACTAGACTCTTCTTTAGAGATGTGATTAATCTCTATGAGTTTGTCTAAAACTATTGTGTCCAATAGAAATACTAAGTTCCTTAGTCATTTTTGTAAAATTGTTTGGTTAAGACTAGGAACCAAAGTTTCAATTTTTCACCTCTAGTCATCCCTAAATGGATGCCCTAACCAAGGTTGTGGATAGATCTCTAGGGACCATGCTAAGGGCAATCCTAAAGAGAAATCATAAATCTTGTGATGAATACCTTCCCCATATTGAGTTTGTGTATAATAGGGTGGTTCACAAGAATAGCAAAGTCTTTCCTTTTGAGGTTGTATATGGATTCAATCTCTTCACTCCTTTAGACCACGTACCTCTTCCAAATCCTATTGATTTCATTCAAAAGGAAAATGCATCAAGGTTCGAATTTGTGAAGAAGATGCATACGAGGGTGATAAGTGTATATTTATGTCCTCATTTAGCTTTTAATCTTAGATTCTTAATTGGTTTTGTGATTTAGAGATTGTTTTAATTAGGATTTATTACAATTGAGTTTATTGAGCATGAGATACAAAAACATGTTAAAAATAGTCTTTTAGTTGCATAAATATTCTTTTGATATTTTGAGGTATGTTAGTGCAGTTGTAGCTAAGTTGAGCTCATGGAAGTGTGGAAATAAATGATTAAATTTTTATGGCACCTTAAAGATAAATTCAAGAATAGAAAATAATTAAAACCATAAAAATCAAAGTCAAGCATTGCATGAAGAAGGCAAGATAAACATGAAAAAGTGAAGTGTTAAGAAGTAGACTTTAAGTCTAACTCGATCCTACAAAATTGGCTTGTAAAGTGAGGTTTGCAGCCACATATAAACTCTAAATGGGCCTTATCTCTAGTCGATGTGAGACTTCCAACACACCCCCTTCATGTTGAGGTATATGCATATCATGCGTGAGACTAAAAATTAATTAGTGGCTTGATAACAGGTGGAATGATATGCCCAACAAACGTAAATCTCACTAGGATAGACTTTAACCCATGACTCTGATACAATGTTAAAAAGTGGACTTTAAGCCTTACTCTGAAACCACGAGTAAACACTATAAGGGAGGAGGGGACTTGAATAGTGTTTTGAAAATATTTTCATAATGTAGTGTTTGAAGATTATAATGAGGTAAGTTGACCAAGAGGAGATATTTAGATGCAATTGTTTTGCAAAGCTTGTGGAAGAATATAATCAATAAAACAATGTAGTGAACACTAAGAAATATGTTTCTTAATTCAACTTCTAGAAAGAGATTTATAAAGTTCTTTTTGAAAAGTTGTGCGGACACTAAGTTTTGTAAGAAGCTTTTCAAGAAAAGATTTGCAAAGTAAAACAATGAACAAGGAGTACTTTTATACTGGTTCATTCTGACTGAGTTACGTCTAGTTCTTCCTCAAGAACTCTTGAGAGGTTCCACTAATCATTTTGAAGATTACACAAGTATTCTCACCACTCTTGGTTAACAATGAGTATTCTCACCACTCCCGATTTACAATGAGTATTCTCACCACTCCTAGTACCCTAGAAAATTATGGTATCTCCTCGATACACTGTCTAGTCAAGTTTCACCACTTATGGTTTACAAGTATTCCAACCACTCCTGGTTTACATGTATTCAAACCACTTTTGGTTTACAAGTATTCTAAACATTTATGACTACTATAAATCCATAACAGGATATACAACAAGATACATATGGATAACTCTCTACGAGAGAACATGTTTTAATTACAATATAATTTTTAAATCTTGATAGTGTTTCATTATCTTTTCACTTGAAATTTTAGACGATTTATGAATTATGAGCACAAAGATCAGAACAAGAAGATATATTCACTTCGTTATCCTTGTTATCTTTTCTTCATATGTCTGACTATTTATAACTTTCTTGAAAATTTGTTTGTTGATTGCTGAGTTGACTCCTAGTAGATTAGGTTAATAACCTTTTTAGCTTCTAAGTTAGACTCAAGTCTATTTTGCAGTTTACAGTACTTTATCAGAGTTTTTCATTAATTACGCATCTTGTACGACTTGTCAGAGCAAAAGTCTTCATATAGAAACATTCCTAGAATGTTCTGTAATTCTCTTAAGGTCTTTATCCAACATGTGCTTTGGTTCTCATTTATCCACTATATATTTCTGACTTGCACATTGATCAAGGACAAAGCACACAAGTAAAATAACACTTTGTAGTACATGCATTAATGGACATTTAATGTTTATGAACATTTATATACGTTAAGTATCATTTCATGTTCAAAACCATTTTTTCATGTCATGTCAATAATAAATGTATCTTACTTAGCACAATGTTCAAATATTGACAGACAATGAAGAGTGTTAAACACTTGTTAATGAAAACATTCTTGAAGTATAATATTAGACATGTTTTTCATTAGACTGTTTCTCTTATAAGATGTTCTCCTTGATAGTATGTTTAAGACTTCGTCCTATTGTTTAGAGCTTATATTCATTAGATAATATACTTGTTTTAGCTCTTCTCTCATCAACACTGATTGGATATAAGAGTTAAGATTGAGTGTTTTCCTCAAAGATAGATATGTTAATTTCAAAGCTTGAGAACTTATCCTTAAGTACTGTGCAGGTTCAAATGATACTTATCATAAATCATCTTTGTAAAACTTGTTTCTTCCTTAAAAGGGATTTTCACGCTTATTGTTTTACAAGGGTAGTTCAAACACTAATGTGTAGGTATCTTAAGCATGCTATCTTACTAATGTTTTTGTAGGCTTCTTCTACTTGACAGATGCTTCTGCCTTTTTTAATAGGTTTCATTTGGATTTAGACGATATTTCTCAAGGTACTTATTCTTGTGTAACTTCTCATCAGATGCTTATTTGTGGGGCTCTAGATAGTATATCAATTCATCTCACGATCTGTTCTTATTTTGATCTAGTTTGTTTATACTTGTTTTTCATCTAGGCTTTCCTTGTCTAGACTTGATTCATCCAAGTGAATATTATCTCAGACGATGTTATTTCTTTCTCAGGAATGCTTTATTAAGTATATTTCTTAAACTTCAAAACTTCGAGTTGTTAGACTGTCTAGTCTTTCTAGACGATCTTGTCTCAACAAACTCAACCCCACAAAACTAGCTTATAAGATGAAGTTTACACCCTCACATATACTCTAAATTGGTCATATCTCTAGTCAATGTGGGACTTCCAACACATCCCCTCACGTCGAAGTATATACATCTCATGCATAGAACTAAACATTAATGGGTGATCTAATTGGCCTAATAGTAGATGGAATAATATTCCTAACAAACACAAATCTCGCTAGGATAAACTGTAACCCACCTCTAATACCATGTTAAGAAGTGGATTTTAAGTCTAACTCAGGCCCAAAAAACCAACTTGTAAAGTAAGGTTTACATCCACAAATATACACTAAATTGGCCTTATCTCTTGTCGATGTGAGACTTTCGACATAAATTTTTTTAGCTAAGCTAAGAAGAGGGAACAAGCAACAAAAATTGGACCTTGCAGTTTTCTTTATTTTTTCTACAAACAGGGCTTTAATAATTGACAAGTGTTTATGATAAAAGATAATTTGAGAAAAATATATCTTTAGATATTTGCTAAATCTTTTTGAATCTAGCAAAGATCATCTTAAATATTAGATCTCCACAACAATCAAATATATCTTATAGATATTAAATTATTTAGAAGATATTTGAAAGAAATTACATTATCAGAAAGAAGATTACAATAACAGAAAAACCCAAAACAAAGTCTAGTCCAATTTCTATACAAATAACCCTAGGAAAACACATTTTGAGAGCCTAAGAACCCTTTAGGGGACTTAATTTCGTTTTCTCCATCATATTTCACATTTTCCACCATCTTTTTTTTTCTATTTTCATTTTATTTCTACATTCAATGGAGTGTTAAGCCTTTGAGTTGATTCTATTGTAATTTCATAATGGATTATGAGGTTAGAATGCAATAATTTGTTTGTTCTTTTGATCATTGTTGTGATTTGTGTTTATGTTATGTCTTTTGTCTCTGAATCAAGTAAAAGTAATTATTTTTACATTGTAGCATGTTAGAAAGATGTTGAATCTGCATAACATATCAATCATATGAGTCCAAGGGTTTTTAATTTTAATTGAAAATGTACTTTAATTATATTTAGAAACTTTCATGTGATTAATGGTTTTTTTTTCTCAAAAATTGAGAATGTACTTTGGTTAAAGGTGAAAACTTTAACAAGAATTAATCAATAATGAACTTTTGTTAACTAGTTTTTTACGTGATATAAGAGGTAAAAGAATAAACATGATTAGACATGGTAATATTTAATTGAGAAGTCTTAAATAAAACAACAAACAGAGAGATCCATTAAGCATAATAACAAAGGCAAGATGGAAGTGATTCTTAAAGAAAGGGATTGGGTTTGGCTCCATTTAAGTAAAGATAGATTTCCAAAACAGAGGAAGTTCAAACTCAAGTATGATGTGAATGTCACCTTCAATGTGTGTGATCTAACCCCTTTTGTAGGAGGCATGAAGGAGGAGGAAGGTTAAGATCCTCTAAATTTGAGAACAAATCTTTCTCAAGAGGAAGGAAATGATGGCAAACCCTCATCCAAAGGACCAATTACAATAAGTATAGAAAAACACATTCAAGAAGAGTTAGAGTCATTAGTAAAAGGTGAAGTCAAGTTGTTATTCTCTTGGGCCATCATGGAACACATATAGTAGAATAAGAATAATATGGGTGTTGTATTATGGGCTAAGTAGTATAGGTTTCTCTTTTTGGGTCTTGTATAATGGGCCAAGTAATGTAGGGATTTGGTCAACTTCGGTCAATATAAGCCAACACATATGGTTGACCCATGTAGGATGCATTTTTAGGTTGACTCTCTAAGTCAACAAGCATCCAAGGTAGCTTGGAAGGCCAACCTCTCTTAAGAGCCATCAAACACCACCATACCTTCACTCTAATATCAAAACTGAGAGCACTATTTCCCCATTCCTCCATTGCTTCTGCACACTCCTCCCCTTATGGATTAGTCTTCATGCTTTTGATCATCCTAGCTTGAGGAGAAGGCTATCAACCCAGGTAGGCGACATGGAACTACTTGAATGGTTTGACTAAGATCGCCTAGGTAGACAACATGAAACTGCTTGAATGGTGTTAGGATACAAACAAAAAGTCCCACATCGGATAAAAATAAGAAATGAACATGAGTTTATATACATATAAGATAACTTCATTGGTAAGAGACCTTTTGAAGTGGTACCAAAAACAAATCTGTGAGGGTTTGGCATAAAGTAGTCAATATTTTACCATTGTGGAGACCTATGTGTATTGACCCACCCTACAATGGGTATCAAAGTCGATGGTTCAGGTCTGGTGATAGGACTCGGACGAGTACGTCCCTCCATGGTAAGGTGAAGCCGTGACAAGCGACCAATGACAAACAACCAGATGAATCATGGGAGGTAGAGATCAAGATATGCTCAGTGGTGTGATCATAGATCTCCAAACCATGATGTACTCGTGGTGGATAAAGAAAAAAGACTTCCACTTTACAGGAGTTGGAGAACCATAGTCTTTTTTGTTTATTATATACGCATAAGATAGTTCTATTGGTAAGAGACCTTTTGAAATAATACCAAAAACAAATAAATATACCTATGTGTGGTTAGACTCAAATCTCATTAATATTTTATCTCTCTACTAAACTACCAATAGAAAACTATTATATAATTGAAATAGTAAACTATTCTATCTTAAATCTATTTATGCTGAAATGATGAAATGATAATGTCTCCCCCACAAGAAAATCAATCCAATTTATAAAGTGTTTTTGAACTTTTATTATGATGCAATTTAACTATATACTTATTATTCTTTACATTAGGATGTGATTGATAACTAATTTTATATATGAAGTAATTATATGTTTAAGAGTTCAGTGTGTTAAAAAATTGATGAAAAAGAATAATTCTTAAATAAATTATAATATATTAAAAAAAGATTCTTAACTTCTCGGTCAAAATTATTCTAAAGTTAAATAGAAAAAAAAAATGTCTCTAAGTTCCCCCAAAAAGTTTATGCAAAGGGAGATAAAATGTCAAAGCATCAGAGGCAAAAGCCAAATCAGAAGACTTGTTGCCCAATACAACGTAAACAAACACAAAAAACAACATTCTTTTCTGCATGTGAAAACAACATAAAATGTATAAAAAAAATTAGGGACCAACGTACACGAGAAGCTTGAGAACTCATTGTTAATATTAGGTAAAGTTAATTAAAAAACAATTGAATACAGTTAAAATATATTAAATTAATTTTAATTATAAACTATATTAAAATTAGGATAATAGCTGAAAATATTTTATTATATTAAAAATGAAAGAAACAAAAATATACCACATAACCATACAGTACTTAAAATTTTCATTTTATCATAATTAATTAAAAAATTCATCGTCTAATAATTAATTACAACTTTGTTTATTATTCACGATAAATTGTAGTACTTAATATTTTTCCCGTTCTACAAAAAGATTGAAACTTGACAAAAAGAAAAACACCTAAATGTCTTACCTAAAAGTTACTCTTTTTGGAATTTCAACTTTTGACGTGTAGATGCGAAATAAAAAAATAAAAAATATTGGCATAAAATGTAATTTAAGAAAATTTAAGTAGAATATTTCCACGTAAATTTAAGAAAATTGACATGTAATATATATTTTTTTATATTTCCATATTATTATAAGTTTAAAAAAAATATATTAAATAAACTAGGATAGAGTTGCAAATTTAGATATGCATAATTTTTAAAGTAAAAGACCAATTGATTCATTAAAGGTGTGAAGCACTGGTTAATTTAGTCATTGAAATAACTGAAACTATGATTTATTCTCTAAATATGAAAAAAAAAAATCTTATAATTACATCTTTCACGTTAAGTTTTGTCACACCATCTTATGTTTAAAATGTAATTTTAAAAAATAATTTGACATGAAATAAAAAATCATTTTATCCTCAAACTATACTATTAATCAATTTGTACTTCTATGCATTCAGAAATTAAATTAAATTTTTCATTCTTTTAAAGACTAATTTTCAATACATATTTAAAGATTAAATTAGTTATTTATTCTAATTTTAATTTAATAAAATATAAACAAGCTATATTAAATTTACAGAAATGAAAAAATGTCCCAATAAATTTTCAAATATATAATTAGATGGATATGTAATATCGTTAATTAAGAAATTACTAAAAGTAATAAAATAATTATTTAAAGAATTTTATAGTTTTTATTATTAAGTCATTATAATGATCAAAAGTTATTCATTTTAACTGCTAACTTTTAATAAAGAGGCGTTTATAAATATCTCTATGATTACCAAGAAAAAGTATTAAATGAACAATAAAACAAAGTTATTACAAAGAATATACTTTTGGGTATTTTTTTTTTTTTAAATTAAGAGCATTTACAATAATTATTTAATGCCACTTAATAAAAAATGTTTAATGACATTTATTAACCCACTTTAATTAACACACTCTTTTTATTAATAATATAAATATGGGTAAACATATTTTCGTCATTGAAAATACACATAATTGTTAATTTAGTATGTAAAAAAAGAATATCATTATTTAATCTTTAAATATTTATAAAATAATAAATATTATTTGAAAATAGTGGTATACTTTTTATGTTATCAATTTTTCCTTAGATCTAATACAATAAATTTATGTATAAATTAGTTAAAAATGATAAAAGTAATAAATATATAATTTAAATTTTAGAAAGATATGTTTTTAAGGGTTTAAAATTGCTTTCGGTTTTTATTTTCGTTAATTTTGTTTAAAGGGGTTTTCAATTTTTTTGAGCGTTTAAAGTAATTTTATTTTTGTAATTTTTGTTCAATTTGATTTTTTTTTAGAAAGGTGTCTAAATCGTTAACGACATAGTGTTCACGTGAGTCATGAGTGAATGTGGTGTAATGTTTTCACTTACGTGACAACTTAATCAAAGGCTGATGTGGGAATGTGGTATTTCAAAGGGGGTTTTGGTGGTGAAAGGAATTTGATGTTGCTATCAGAAGTTAGATCACATTTGCGTTCAATTTGGGGCACTTGTTCGTTGAAATCGGAAATGGAGAGCCTAAGTAAGGTATGTACTCTTAATCTGAGGTTGTATTTGTGTATTGGGTATTAGGGTTTTTATAACGCTTAGTTGGGGTTTTGTTTGTTTTGGAATTTGGTATGGTTATGTTTTGGAGAAATGTGTAAAATGTTCTTTTTGGTGTGAATGGGTATGGGTTTGGTGTGTAAAATGTTCTAATTATTTTGTAGCGGTCCCATGTCAGTTTTTGGTGTTGGGATTTGTCTCCCAGCTTTTATTTTAAGCCTTTTAGTTGTCCTTTATCAATTTTCATTTGTAGGGTTCGATTTGGAATGTGTGACGACAAGTTTAAAGTTATGGTCTTGGTAAAGAAGGTTCCATTTAAGTATATTAGTGGGGAACTCACTTATTGGAATGTTGACCCCGAAAAATGGAGTTATTTCAAAGTTGTAGGTGCTCTTAAGGATGTGAGCTATATTGAACTAAAAGAGTTGTTTTATTGTATTGAAACTATGTTTCATAAGTTGCATGATGATAAAGGTGCAATGAATATGATAAACATGGCAAAGTATTATAGGTAAGTTCTCTTGTTTGTGGTCCACGACATGGATGAGCCATAGGTTGTAGAAAATAAATTGAATGAAGTTGTTCACCTGTGTCAATGACCTTTAGGCTTTGTTCACTTGGAAGAGAATATTTACGGGAGAGTGGGTGGATGAATTTGAAAGTGAGTTAAAGTAGATTTGGAAGTAAAGTTTGTGAAAATTAGTATAGTATTTGATTGATATCACATAAAAATGTTTAATTGATAAAAATTAAATATTACCAAAATACTCGTAGTTATAAAAGTAATATAAAATGATAATTATTAATAATATATATAATTATTAAAATTATTATAAAGGAAAATATAAATTTTTAAAATGAAAAAAATTGTATTATAATAATAATAATAATAATAATAACAACTTTTTCTTCCATCATAATCACATGAACATTCTTTATACTTTATATATTTTATTTTTAAAAAAAGTGAAGGATAATAAAGTCTTTTCAGATTCATGCAATAGTAAATCCTTGCATATCTTTTCCTATCAGTGCGGATGGAAATTTTAATCTTCTCGCAAATCTGTCATTTCATTTACCTTTAAATACTTTGAAGTGAAGATGTTATTAAATGCAAATTCATCTTCACATTTCATCATGCACAGTAAATTACCCTCAAGTGAACAAAGTGTTAGGGAGTGGAGATGCTAGTCGTGTTGGTGATTTTCCAGATGCTGAAGTGGAGTTTAGGGGTGGTGATGAAAGTAATGTTGAGGTTGGGGTTGAAGTGGAAGTTATAGGTGATGATGTAGTACAAAATATGAGTCAGGAAGAATTAGAAGTTAAGGGCGCTGCTGAAGTGGAGGTTCACGGTGAGCCTGAAGTGGACGTGCAAGGTAAGCATGAAGTGGAAGTGTAGAGTGAATCTAAGTTGTAGGTGTAGAGAGAGGCTAAAATGTAGAGGAAAGATGACGTCAAGGTGTAGGATGTGGATGCAGTGGAAGTGTAAGGTGAAGGTGAAGTATATATAGAACATGCTGCTTCAAGTTAGAATGATGAGTAAGTGGAGGTGCGAATGGAGTGGATGAAGGAGTATTGGATGAAGGACTAATAGATATTGATATTGATGTACATAACAATATAGAAGGTTTTGTGGAGGTTGAAGTTAATGTAAATGGAGAAGAAAGTAATGAAGAAGACAAGGTTCGAGAGAATGATAACCAAATAAAAGCACATGACAAGGGGCTATTTGATGATGAATGAGAGTCTGAATTTTCGATAAGTCTAGAAGACACTGGAAGTGAGGATGAAGGTGACAAAGACTGAGTTGTGGTACCTTTTGTACATTTGAAAAACAAAAATCAATGGAAGAGTATAAATAGAAAGTAGGAACAATCTTTACAGATAAGCATGACTTCAAGGAGGCTATTCAAAGTTATGCAGTGCATGCGGGGAGGAATTTGAAATTTATTAAGAATGATAAATGCATGGTAAGAGTGAAATGCATGGGTGCCCAACATAGGTGTCTATGGATAACTTACTGTGCATTTTTTCCTTCATGTAAAACTTAACAATAGAGAAAAATTGTTGATACCCTACTTGAAGTAGACAATTCAACATCAAAATAATGAATATTAAACAGTTGAGTGAGAAGTTGGATAGGTCACTACAAGAAAATCTAAATTTGAGGATGAATGAAATATGTTCAAAATTTTTGAGAAATGGAATACCAATGTCACATTTTCTAAAGCACGCATGCAAGGTTAATGGCATTATGCCAAGTTGAAGGTTCCTTTAAAGAACAGTTTAGAAGAATTTACGACTACACACATGAGTTGTTGAGGTGTAACCCAAGATCAACAATGAAGGTTAAAGTAGACAGTGATAACAATGTTCTAGAGATTTTATGTTTATTTGAAAGCTTGTAAGGATAACTTTGGGTTTTGTATGCCCATTATCAGTTTAAATGAGTGTTTTTTGAAAGGTCAGTTTAGAGGAGAGTTGCTAACTGTTATTGGTAAGAATCCTAATGACCAAATGTTACCACTAGCATATGCAATAGTTGAAGTGGAAAACAAATAAATATGGATGTGGTTTTTAGAGTTATTGATAGAAGATCTTAGGAGTAATGAAGAATGTCTGTCACGTACATTTATGCGTGACCAACAAAAGGTACTTGTATTACTTATATGTGTTTTATTTATTCTTTTTACTGGGTGAAGGACTGATTACGGAATTTATGTGTATAGGGGTTGTTGCCAGCTATCCAGGAACTTTTACCTGGGACATAGCAAAGATTATGCATGCGACACTTGTATGCAAACTTTAGGAAAAAGTATTTTGCACAGACATTGAATAATCGTATGTGGAAGGCTGCTACAGCATATACCCCCAAGCTTGGGAGAGAGAAATGTAAAATATTAAAGAAGTCAATGTAGAGGCATACAATACCTCATAATTATTTCCCTGAGGTATACTTTGTTCCTTCCATGCACATTTAAGAAATTTACGTATAGTAAACCAATTTCTTTCTTTTTGTGAAATAGGTATTGATCAAGATCTAGATTTACAGTTCAAGCAGTGTGCGATACCCTTGATAATAATATGAGTGAAGTTTTTAATAATGTTATTGTTGATGCTAGAGGAAAATCGAATATAACCATGCTGGAAGAGATTAAACTTTATCTCATGAGATGATGAGCAACCAACACAACGAAGGTGTCAACTGCAGAATTTTCCACCTGTCCAAAGATTAGAAAAAGATTTTCAAAGGAATCAAATTTATCAAGATATTGGATCCAAAGGTAATCATGTGATGTTAGTATTAAATTATACTGATGTTCGTTTTACTATGTTCATATTTAACTTAGTTCTTTAATTATTTGGTAAAGTTGGTCAACATGAAAGATGTTTGAAGTTAGGCACGTTTCTACGATTGGGAACAAGTTTGTAGCGAACATGGACAATGAAGAATGTAGTTGCAGGAATTGTCTCATCGGGGATGTTGATAGGGGCAGCTATACCTAGCTATATCCACCTTATATATCTATGTTTTTTTTATGATGAACAAAATAATGTTTTATGGTTTCTTACACAATAATTGACTTATCCTTATTGTGTTTGTGCTTGAGAGGCTTGATATATGTATTCATTGTGTGTAAATGAATCATGAGTTTAAACAGATTGAACATTATATTTCTGGTAGAAAAAATCAACTAAGCAGTGTACATAATTTGTTAGATTTCTCCAAATATCAATATATGCTCAACAAGGGAAAGCAGTTGTGTAGTAATCAATTACATAAGTTGTATAATCAATTAAAACACGTTGTTATGCCAATATATGTTTGATAAGTGCATTGACATGTTTGGAATGGAAATTGATTTGAAAATTTTCTTAAGTGTTGAACATAATCAATTACATAAGTTTCCTAACCGGTTAAATATGTTTCTCTTGTGAAAATCAATTACATTTAAAGCCTTAATCGATTGCATGTACAACATAATCTGTTAAATCTTAAACAGAAGCAAATCTGTTAAAGCAGGAAGAAAAGCTTAACAAATTACATAAATTAAGTAATCGATTAAAGTGCATCAAGATTCAAAAATCCTGTAAATAACTGTCTTGTGCGCTGTTCAAACCAATCTTTTGAGCTATCAATTTCATAACTAAGTAATCGATTAACAAATTACATAACCAAAGCTTAACAAATTACATAAATTAAGTAATCGATTAAAGGGCATCAAGATTCAAAAATCCTGTAAATAACTGTCTTGTGCGCTGTTCAAACCAATCTTTTGAGCTATCAATTTCATAACTAACATTTTGATTGAGTATTGATTGCAGGAGTGTCTAAGAATAGTCTTGGAGAATCAAAGATCAAATTTGGATTTACATCATCAAGATTCTTTCAAGAAAACTAAGTTAAAGTATTCTGATCAATTATGCACTAGTGGAGTGTTGCTATGAAGATCAATTTCATCATTTGCAATCTGTAGATAACTGAACCTAATCCCTGTTATGTTGTTTTTGACGATGACAACACATTAATAGCAACACCACATGAATGTTGTCATGTCACAACAAAAAAGTGTTTTTGTGTTGTATTATACATATGTGGAATGTATAAATGCTTATTGTGTTATATGCACATACTTTGTTAAATACATATATTGAACATATTGTTGATTGATGCATAATTTTGTGATTATGATGAGATTGTATCTGTATATGCTCACTGTATGTTTCTATGTTAATTAAGAAAACCACATGCACAAAAGCATATCTACATAACTTAATCGATTGCAGTGTTGTGATAATCAATTAAGACAACTTATGTTTTGAATTGTGACAAAACAGCTAGTTTGAATCAATTACATTAGTTCTTGAATCGATTAAAACTTGTGTGTTTACATATACTTTTTTAGATGTGCTGTGATGAATTTTTAAGAAGAAAATTTTTCAAAATTTGCTTAAGTGTTAAGCTTAATCGATTACCCTTTTAATGTATTCAATTAAGTCTATTATGTTTTGAAAACTGATTATATGCTAGTCATAACTGCTTTAATGGTCATATTTTTAAATATATTTGACTAACATTTAATGTTAATCGACTACATTAATTGAACATTCAATTAAGAGTTAAGTTAGATGCAATATTGTTACACTTGTTTTATGTAACCGATTATACTACTAACTTAATCCATTACTTTGCGTTTGATATGACAATAACTTTAAATTGACACACTGTTTGTATTTATGAAACTTTTGATCATTATAACATTTTAATATCTGATTGTTTTGATATGAGAAGAGTTTACAGACTACTCATAAGCTCCAAGAATCAAGAACACGAAGAATTTGAAAAATCTTGAGACATTCTTGAGAGGCATTTTTTTGGACTACATTGGCTTATCACATTAGCACGACTAAAGGTGAAACTGGTTTTGATCAGAGGAAGATTTGCAATCTTTGATTTGTTGTTTCCCTAGACGTGCGCGACAAGAAGAAGAGTGAGGACTCTTGACTTTGAGAGGGGATTCTCAAAGGGTTTCTACAACAAGGACAGAGGGTCTTGTGTTTGTAGGTGTATTCTGTTTCTATATTTGATTGAGAGTTTGTGAGGTGTTTACATTTGAGTGTGCTTTGTAAAGCCTTGGCTGTAATATTCTGATCATTATAGTGAATTACTCTTCAATTTAAGGTTAATTGGGAGAGTGACCGGATATAGGCATTGAGGCCAAACCAGTATAAAAACTATGTTTGTTTTTCTTTCCTTATCTCTTTACATTTTGACTACATACATACTTTGCTTACCTCGCAAGAAGGATTTAAAGAACATTCTAATTCTTCAAAATGATTTTAAAAGTACACATTTTTATTAAACACCAATTCACCCCCTCTCTTGGTGTGGAGAAACAAGCTCCATTATTTCTAACATGACCAAAGGTGGCCATCGGAAAAAAATATAGCATCTGTTATTTAGTTTGTCATAACAAAAATAATTGTCCTTTGCATCTTCAAGTAACATAATCAACTCCAGAATCCCTACAACCATCATAGCCACCAACGGAACCAACTCCTCAATCCCTACTACGAAAATTGCCATCAACAACATAAACTCTACAATCCCCATTACCATCACAACCACCACTAGAACTGACTCACCAATCCCCTCAACCTTCACATGGACCACCATAGGCAACTAAGGAATTGACACATTCATCACATGCACTAATTCAGCCAACTTAGGAATCCACACAACAATTAAGTCAACCAATAAGAAGAGAGAAATTATAAATTAAGAGACAAACTGTTTGGCAACACGTAAAAGTTTATTGGAAGAAAATTTATATAATTTCCAGCATTTGATTTTTTGTGTTTAATTATGTTTGGTTTGTCCATACCAGTCAATTTTAACATTACGTTATTATGTGATTAATAAAACCAAAAGTATTCCTTAGTTCATTAAGACTTCTATTTAATATATTATGTTTCATGTCCTTCATATATATATATATATATATTATATTCACACATAAAATAGGAATTATATTGACAAATATTTTAACTAAAATGAAGATTAAATTGAACAATTGACATTTAGGCATTGTCATAAAAAAATATTAAATTTAAAAAAAAAATAAAAAAACTAAAATCATTTTAAATATTAAAAAAATTGAGAACCATTTTGAACAAAATTTAGAAAATAGAAAACAAAATTGATATTTAGCTTTTTTTAATTGAGATAAATAAAAATAATGAAAAATATAAAATATTTGTAATTTTTTTTAAGTTTTTAAAATAAATATTAAATGTCAATTAATAAAAAAAAGTTGAATAAACGTGAAAAAAGTACGTGGGTTTTTGTCTGGATCATACCTTTTACAATTGTCATGTCTGTTTTTCCAATACACACTGTCTTTCATCAAAATCTTGGCACTGACCATTTCTCTGTCTTCACTCTGCTTCGTCTCTCATTTCCTAAATTGCTACAATTCCTAACATCCAAATCAATGCTCTACTTTTCATTTCTCTTACTAACTTTTCTTTCTCTCTATCGTTTTACTCCACTTTCCCCCACAAAGTCAGAAGCTTGGCAAGATTAAGGAGTGTTTGGTTTGGGGGGTTTCTCTGTGGTTTTCTGGAAAACCAAAAACATGGCTTCAGAAAACAGGGTAGGAAAAAGACAACAACTTTGCCTTCACAGTGTCATAAATTAAAAAAAAAAAAATTGTAGTTTGAACAGTTTTTGACATTTGTTGTTGTTTTCTACTTGTGGGAATTGAAGATAAGATTTTAAGTTTACATTCTTCTTCATTCAGTTTCATGAGAAAAGAGAACAGAACTTTATTTGTTTTTTGTATTCTTTTTTCTTCTGTCTCTCTTTGTCTGTGTCTTTTTCTGTGATCATGGAGCTGATTGGTGTGTACTTGCTTCCTACTGAGTTGAAAGGGACAGTCTTTTTGTATGAGATTGAACTATGTTGAAGTTGCTCGAGAAATTCAAGAAACATCAGTGAAAATAAAAAATGTTTGGATCAAAGGTTATTTGATTGCTTACAATATAGCAGAACAAAGAAACATATTTTAGTGTAGGAAATGTAAAATAGTTGGTTTTTCTATACCATGATGGATTATTCTTTTCCTTTTGTCTAATTTTTGTTAATGGGATTTTCCCAACAACCAAACAGAATGTGATACTTGAAGTGAGTTTTTATTTGATCTGCTTTCTTTGCACTGTTCAGGTGGTCTATATAATTTCTCACATCCACAGTCTTCAGGGATTTTGAGCACTCATCGAGAATTCAAGGTTTGGTGCTTTTTTGAGGAGTAGAAGAATGGATAGCTTTTTTAGCACAAGTTCTGAGAAGAGGTTGGTAGATAATCCTAACGTTGCAATAAAAGATGAATCTGAAAGGAGGCCTCAGATGGATGCTTTTGTTGATGATGATGGATGGGTTCCAGTTATCATATCTTGGATCAGAATTGTTACTTGTTTTGTTTCTATGATGATCACAACGTTTATCTGGGCATTGATCATGCTTGTGCTTATACCATGGCCCTATGAGAGGATTAGGCAAGGAAACGTATATGGGCATGTGACTGGCAGAATGCTGGTAAGCTGCATTCAGTTTGGAAATTATTTCAACTTTCTTGATGCTGCATATTTTGGGGTGAATTGATCTAATTTTCTGAGTTTTTTTTTTTTTTTTTTTTTTTTTTTTTTTTTTTTTTTATGTTTACTTATTGTTATATATGACTCACAATCACTATATAAAATGATTGAATCTTATTTAATATTTTGTTTGGTTGTTTAGACTTTTAGGACAGATTGAACATTTGAATCTTCTGCAGCTTGAAAATACTGTTTTAGTTAAGAGGTTTTAGTAATACCTAAGGATCAAAACATTATAATTTAGAATTCCATTTGGTTGATTGACTGATTCACAAAAAAAAAATCTATTTAGATGCTGATTTCCCCAATTTAGTGGTGAATAGCAATAATTCTGTTTCAGTACGGACATATATAAAGCATATACTTTGTTGTGCATTATTTTTTCTGTTCTGTGGTATTGCAGAGGAAGATTCTTTAAGCCAGACAATTCTTTGTGTTTAGTGAATTTCTTAAAAGTTGCATCAAAGATTCTATTCCTTACATGACATACAAATACATAATTCAGATGTTTTAGATATCCAAACATGAGGTCATGCACATGTCCAAAATATCAGATTTACATGGCAATCTGAATATTTTTAAAGTCTAAAGGTTCCTTGATGATATCACCATTTCTAGAAAAGCATGTCTCCAAAGTCTTACTTTTAGTCTTCACAATTTCTACAGCACAATCAATCACTTAACTATTTTTTTAGGTTTTGTCTGCATGTTGTGAATGATATTCAAAACATTAATGCAGATGTGGATTCTGGGGAATCCTATAAAAATTGAAGGTGCTGAGTACTCCAAGAAGAGGGCCATTTACATCAGCAATCATGCATCTCCAATTGACATATTTATGATAATGTGGTTGACTCCTACAGGCACTGTCGGTATTGCAAAGAAAGAGGTATGTTGTAATGCTTTGTGGTTAACCAAAACAATTTTCTTATATATGGATAAATTTTCAGCTTAGAATCCTTAATTCAATAAATCTCCCATTACACACCACACACTCAATTCTGTAATGTTATTGTCAAAGCTTCAAAGTAAAGATTCAGAAACTTACATCTCAAAACACACCAATCATTTGCCATGACAGATTCAGAACTTGTTGACAACCATTTCTATGCAGATCATATGGTATCCTCTATTTGGCCAACTTTATGTTTTGTCCAATCATCTTCGTATAGATCGGTCCAATCCAATGGCAGCAATTGAGTCCATTAAAAAGGTATTTAGCATTTTCCTTTCATCATCATTATCATCTACCATACACTAGTGTAAAATTCTAATCTGTAATCAATGTGATGCTTAGGCAGCTCATGCAGTTGTGAAGAACAATCTGTCACTGATAATTTTTCCAGAGGGCACAAGGTCTAAAAATGGACGACTTCTACCTTTCAAAAAAGTAATTTCCCACCTTCAGTTTCTTCTTTGCAAACATATTCTAGAGCAGAATTTATGATTACTTCTGACTAGCAGAAAAGAGATGCTTTACTTTTTTTGGTTAACGCATGGTATTCATATAAGATTTTTTAGTATCTATGAAGTGTAAAAATATTAACATTATCAACTAATAAAAAATCATCCAAGATTTTATTCTTAAAATGTTTGCTTTCTCACTTGGAACTTAAAAGGGTGATATAAATTGCACTTAAAAGGATCAAATGTGCCATCAAAACAACTTAAAATGTATGTTTTCTCAATTGGCACTAATCTGACAATCATTATTCCTTGATTTTATGTTAAGGGTTTTGTTCATTTGGCTCTGCAAACCGGTCTTCCAATTGTTCCAATGGTCCTAACAGGTACTCATCTGGCATGGAGAAAAGGTAGCTTACATGTCAGACCAGCACCACTTACTGTCAAGTATCTTCCTCCTATAAGCACTCAAAATTGGACAGTTTCCAAGATTGATGACTATGTTAAAATGTTACATAATTTGTATGCAGAAAACCTTCCCAAATCTCAGAGACCTCTGCCTTGAAAGGCTAAGTATATATTGTATATGACTTAAGTAAAACGAGGAGCTTCAGCATTATCAAATCATTTATGTAGCTAGCTCAATACAATGTGCTAGCATTTTAAGTACCATTCTAGATTTTATGTAAAATGTTGATAAAGTTTGCTCAATAGTCCAGAAAAATGTATAATATTAAAATGTAAAGGGTGAGAAATATAGAATAGACTACATAAATTGTAAATAATTCAACCCTATGTTTTGCTTAGGGACCACCAATGGAATGATTTTGTCATCAACTTTTCATCACTTTTCCATGATTACAACAGAACCAGACTTAGTGATAACAAGGTCTAAAAGAAATTTATCATTGAGAAGATTTTGTTAGGCATATCAAGTATCCATGTTTATACTGTCATAAAGATGCTTTTATAATTTGTATTTCATTTTATGAGAAAGGACCTTTTGGAATAAATATTAAAAAACTAATAAAATTGAATACAATTTCAGTATGTGTGAAATAATTTGTTTCTTAAATAAAAAAGATAAGAATAACGATAAAATTGTAGCATGCTAATAATTAGACAAACGGGGACCCACCTTACACATTGGCTTATAATAGTAATCATTTATGTGTGAAGTGTCTAATTATTAGCATCCTAAAAGTTTGCTAATAAAGAAAGGTAGTATCAATGCTTTATTTTGTCAAGAGCAACATATGTGGGGTGAGGACTCAAGAAAGTAATTATGTTTTTAGTTTCTATATTTTGAACCGATTTTGGTTTTAGTTCTTCTTTCAAATTAAGGTACAATTTAGTTCTTCAACTTTAGAAAATTCGGTTTTAGTCCTTTTTACCATATTTTTTTAACTTTATTTACTATTTTAAACGCGTTTCTTAGTTAACATTGAAGCAAAAATGTGTCAGGGTAAACAATCCAAATACTTATTTATTATACTTGCATTGTTTTTACATTATATATAAATTTAAGACTAAAAATTTATAAAATAGTTTTTATTATTTTTTACTTTACGTAAGGCAAGTTAAATTAATAAATTTATGCATAATAGTTCGTTCTAATCTGTTTTAATAGGCAAATGATTTTTTATTCAAAGAAAAAATAGCATTGCCTAAATTTACCTAATTTTCATTCAAGTGAGCACATTTTCTATTAAGCGAGGCCATTTTCACTAAAGCTAAAATGGTTTTATTTAAGCTAAAAAAAATAGTTTTTTTTTTCATCTCTTTTTGTCTCTTTAATGGATCATGACAATGTTCATTTGAAAGGTAAAATGAATGCTAATTTTAATATTTAATTGATTTATGATTTTGTTTGCATAATGTATGTCATATGAAAATGCTTATGGAGACTGTCTATAAGAGTTGCATGAATTATGTGATAAGACAATGATTATTGAGATGATAAAATTGATATGAATTTGTGGTCACGTATCTATTATGTGATATGAAAATATAATTAAGATAATAAAACTAATATGAATTTATGGTAACATTTTAGGATGATATGTGCATTATAGTTTAATTTGAATACTAAATATTGACAACTATGTTGTAACATAAATCTTCTTGCTTTATTGATTATCTATGTCATATAGACAACGACATCATGCACTGAGAAGCTAAGGTGGGAGTTCTTGCACATCATGACAGGTCTAGATGTACCACTTAGGTTGTAATGAATTTACTCCAATATTTTCTCTCAATTTATTTGTAAATTTAAGTCTTGAGTATTAGATCATATGTTAGTCTTGGATAGGACATAATTAATGTGTCTTCTGGAAGACATAAAGTGTTATTCTGATTATTGAATATCCTTAAAGTATAAATTCTTGTATTGACTATGTGGTTGCTATATGTTGGATTTTGAATGAAAAGGAAATTATTGTAACTTGTTAATTAAAATGTATCGTTTTATTATATATTTTTTTAAGTCAACAAATTATTTCAATAGCTTATCCTTATATGTATTGTTTGTGTTAAGAAATGTGATGATTGTACTATGCATATAAATACAAATGTGGAAAAAACTTTTGGACAAGAATAAAAAAATTATTTTGACTTATCTTTCATAAATCTTTGTATTACAAATATATTTTTTTATGTAAATTTAGATTGTATTTTGTATCAGTATAAGTCTTGTAGAAGTCCTTTGATAGATTAATGGGTCTTTAAAGAAGAGGGTTCACAATACTGATGAGACTTGAGCCCAATTATATAAGAAATTGACACCACTCTTAACTCAAAACTTTAAGGCAATGAGTTTATGACTCTTGTACCTTATATGGTTGTGCACTTTCTCATTTTTACCCAATATATAACTTAGATTCACATTACGATTTCCAACTATCCCTCACTTAAGAGTGAGTGCCTTCCACATTGGTTACATTCTCCCTCGAGCGAAAGCATTTCTAACCATGAGTATCCCTTTCTATACTATCGTTTACCTTAATAGGACATGTTTATCTAGAACTCCTCCTAGGAAGATTTCGATACAGAGACCGTATAATACTCGTATGAGTCGGTCACTAAGATTAACCATAAACTCTGATACCACTGATAGAAAAAACACTTCATATTTACCATCAAGAATCACTTTACTAACAAAAACATAAAATCAACACAAGGATGCACAAAAATATAAAGTGCAAGCTTCAAATCCAAAGAAAAACCACAATCGTTGTCTAATGATAACTAAACAATAAAATTATGTGAAATTTTTTACAACACATAAACAACCCTTTCATGCCCTTTAACTCCAAGTACACACACTCTCCAATGTAAGAATTTAACATAAACCTCACAACATTATACTACAAGAGTATAAAAAGGTCAAATATAAGCTTGAAGTGTTTTTGAATGGGACAAGAAACACCACGAACTTATAATTCATTATATAGCTATTATCACTCACTCCCTTGCTTATCTTAAGTGATGTTGCACTTTTCAAACGTATTATTTTCATCAACCTAACAATCTTCACCCTAATTAAAGTAAACACATCTTCGTTGCTTATACCAATGATCATACTTTACCATAAAGAGTGTACTCACTTGGAATTAAACCATACCAAAAATTTTCTTTAACTCCGCAATGCATTGAAGCTAACCGATGCCTATGTATAATTACCACTTACATCAATATTACCCAATGCCCTTGCACAATTACCCAAAACCTTGCATTAAATATTAGCCAATTCTCATGCATAAATACCACACCCCTACATCAAAGCTAACCAATGCTCGTGTATAATCACCACACATCCTGCATTAATATTAGCCCATGCCCATGCAAAATCACCATACACACTCCGTAAAAGCTAACCAATGCCTGTGCAAAATCACCATACACCCTGCATCAAATCTAACAAATGTCCATGTATAATAAGAGCACACATTGCATCAATATTAAGCAATGCCTGTGCAGAAAATTACAGCTAGAATAGACTCATCCTAGCACTCACAATCTACTTAACTAGGAGTTGTCATTTGTCACAGTCTTCCACTTTCAAATCTGATCAACTAGGAGACGCCACACGGAACAATCTTACACTCTTAGATCTAACCAACTACGAGTTACCATATCATCTATTTCTTCCTCAAGTAGATTTACAACATAGCATCATCGGAGTAACATCAATCCTTCTTGCACCTCCCTAAAGAAGATAACAAAACGAGCTCCAACAACAATAAGCACTTTCCCAGAACAAATTGTGCCTCATTCACACTGTGTGCATGTCAAAAAAGCAGCCAAATATGTCAATACCGCACAACATCACTGTGTGAGCCACATAAACAATGAAGCATATCTGTAAACCGTAAAGTAGTTCCTTCATGCACTCGTGACAAATCGCGACTCACACAAATCAGATCTCCATCGCGAAAAACATATCTGAAACACGCTAACATAGTATGATCCATCAGAAGCACTAACAACAACCTCCTTTACAAATTCCAAGAGCACACTAGTAAAAAAATGTGAACTCTACTACAGATCTAGCACAATTCATAGTCCTTGCACCTTTATGAACCCGAATGTAGATTCACCACGCTGGTAAGTGCTTGATATCAGTAAAATTCAATGTTTAATTAACACTTATCTTGTTTTGATTATACATAAATTATATGGTAGCTACCCCAATTTTACTTGTTTGTAAAAATAAATGAATCCAATGAGTTAAATCTGCAAATTGAAGGAAAGAAGAAGAAATCCAATCACTTTTACAAGAATCTGCCTTGCTAAAGCTAGAGCGCCACCTAAGGGCTTGAGCCATAGAGCAAACCCATCCATGAAGGTTTCCTTGAGCCAAGAGCTGAAGCTTGAGCCTTAAAAGAATGCTTCGGTATTAAGTAACCTTGAACAACTCTAACCTAAAAGTTCGTAACCTAAGTCATGGAGGAAACCCACAAAGGAAGGAAACCTTAGTGCCTGACTCATGAGCCACTCCCTGAGTAGTGATGCGAGAGTTTGTAAATATAACCTTCTGGATAAATTCAAAGAGAGATGGAGCAAGAGATAACTAGAGAGAGAAAAGACTTCGATTTTAGCCATCTTAAGTGATTGTAGAGAGAGACTTTAGTAAGTCTCTCACACATAACCTTTGTACTTCTAAACATATCTTTAGAGGATTTGGAGATGTCTTCTTCCTCCTTTGTTGTACTTCTTCCCATATTGATGACTCTTGGTCATGGCCGATCGATGAGAGTCCATGGAAACTGGAGCAAAAGTGGTAGCGAACGAAGGACGCAACGAAAAATGGAGTTGGATGACGATGCATGGCGACTCAATATGCAAACTTAGGGAAAAACCTAGAATCGCAATTTGTTCGGTGGAGGTTTGATATTTGGAAGTGAAAGAGGATATAAACGGTGGAGTAGATGGATTAAACGGTGGAAAGGTTAGATTCAATGGTTGAATCGATGCAACGGTGCCAAAATGAGAATGTAATAGGTCAAAACGTACGAAAAGAAGAAATGATGAAGTTATTCGGTGCGAAAACTCGAGAAGATGATCCTGAGGTTTGGTTCGAAGAGATGATGATGGAGAGGAAACAAGAGCCTTCAAGAGAGATGATGGTTTGGTGAAAACATTGCAATGAAAAGGCTGAATGAGATTTGGATGACGATGCCGATGACTTGAGATCGTGGCTAACACAAGCCAATAAGCGAATGCTGATTGGGAGAGAATGTTTTGGTGGAGGGATGAGAATCCGAAGGGCAAAAGTGGAAATGAGATAATGAGTGGTGTGAATGGAAGGTGGCTAGAGGAGATCCTTTGGATTCTCTAGCCTTGCATTTCAAGGTAGAATTACATTTTTGGAGTTCTCTCTACAAAAGAGTCAATTCTCATTAATCTCAAAAGTGCATTACAAAAGGTGCTAACATGCTTTTATAATGATGAAAATTCCTCCTATCTACCACATGACTAACACATTTTACATATGTTTTATACAAATACAAGAAATACTGAAATAGGTACTTAGGCTTGGGTCCAAGTTATCACATATTCATGAGGAGCTAAACCTCCATTGTGTTGGAACATGATATAGCAGATTCAAACTCTCTTGTATTTGGTGACACTTTCATTTATGTAGTTTTCATTTCATTTAAAGTGGTTAATTGATTTATGCTTTATTGTGGGATGAACTGATCACTTATCCTATTTAACTGGCTTAAGATTGAGGGGAAGATATTCTTGAGTTGTGGCCCAATTAGTTTTCCTGTATGTTTATGGATGAATTGATTTATGTAGTTTTAAATAGGCCAGAGATGTAAAGCTAGAATAAAGTCTTATCTGTAATACAAGTGAGTCGTACACGGTCACTGACAGGTTTCATATTGGACAATAGGCAAAATACTAGTCTTCGAGTACTAGGATGGGCTTAGAGTACCATAAAGAGAACTCCTAGGAATTGATAACCTGAAGCTGCAAACTTAAAGCAAAATATGACGCAAAAGAGGAGGAATCTATGAAATTGGACTCCAACATGGCTTTTATTACTATAATCACTTCTTTGATAACTTAAATTGATTTCTAGATTAAAGTGACAATACTCTTGACCTCTATACTCACCCTTTTTACGCAAAACAATCTCATATCATATCAAATTGATCATAACACTGTTATTTCTACCAAATCCCTATGGATACAACACTTGTTTACTATAATCCACCCAGTATACTTGTCGATATATTGTTGTGTTAACCGGACATGTGAACACACGCTAACACAATGCAACTTCAACAAATAAGGATGACTCCCTAGAAACAAGGAATTCATCTTTTCTGATGTGGAAGATCAAACTAATTTGTAACCACAAGTCATACTAGGAATATCCTACCGAACCATAAGCTCTAATACCACTAATGGGTCTTTAAAAAGGGTGGTTCATTAGGGAGACACAACACCAATGAGACCTGAGCACAACCACATAAGAGATTGACACTACTCTCAACCTAAAACTTTAAGACAATAGGATTATGCGTCTTCTACCTTACATGGCGTTTCACTTTCTTATTTTTACACAACGTGAAACTTAAACTCATACTTAAATTCTCAACAATTCACATAATAATTGACGGTTCGATTTTTAGGATGTTACAATTATAATTTTTGTTTTTCAAATTTAAAAATAAGATATTTTAATTTTTTAAAATAAAAAAATGATTTGAGTCTAAAACTAAAATTAATTTTCAAAACAATTTCCATTTTGGTCATATATGAAATCACATTTTATGAAATTTAAGTATTAAAATAAATATTTTTAATTTGAAAAATTAAAAAATAAAACTTATCCGAAGTTAGAAAAAACATGATTAAATCTTCACTTGACTATTAGAAGACAATAAAAGTATTAAGGATCTCACAATTCTTTACCAAAAATATCATTGTATTAATGTAACACCTTTATTGAAGATAAAATTTATCTTGTAATTGTTTAACATATTTAGATATTTGAGATAGAGTTCAATCATTTATCCACTTCTTATTGTTTAATTACTATGATTAAACATAATTTTCATTTTAATTTTTTTTAAAGTGTTGAACGGCTAAGAGCATTACATAAATTCTTTAATTTTTATTTTGAATTATTTAATATAAATAGTTAATTAATTTTGGTCAAGGTATGGGTGTAGTAAAGTGGATGTGCACCATAGGTTGAAAATCGTGTGTGCATGTGATAGTAGTGCAACAATGATGGGTAAAGAAAAGAAAATGGGTGAAAAAAGAAAGTGGTTTGTGTTGAAGTACGTGAAAAAATACTAAAAGGGGGTTGAATAGTGTTATAGGAAAACTTTTTTGCAAAGGATCAATAACTTTGGCATATTGTCCAAAGATATCAATGGAATGTTAGCTAAGGCGGATTGAATAAAAGTCAATTTCACAAGATTTTGGCACTGTGGAATCCAACTTGGGAAAACTTTTAATTTGCCCCAGAGGCGAGGCTTCCTTAGTTTCGACAGAGATGACGTAATGTGCAAGTCAATTACTACAGTCCCACGTACAATCAAGATATGCAGTTGCTCCAAGAGTGACATCTCTTTTATTGAGGAACAAAGAATATCGACATGATATCCCCTAAGCATATTAAGCCCCAGATCCCTTAATTGCTTTAGCTTTCAAAGCTCCCTAATAACTACTCCATCTAGATCTATACTCAATTCATGCATCTTTTCCATGGATGTTAAGCTCCCAAGACTATTCTTCACTTCAATGGAAGATATTAGATCACCTAATAGATAACGTAGCTTTCTCAGTTTGGTAATCTCCTCTGTTAACTTAATCTCTATATTTGTTTGTACATCTAGGGTCTCCAAGTTCTGGAGCTTACTAATGGATTTTGGAAGGCCTTTTATCGATGTACCCGAAAAACTTATATACTTTAAGTGGATTAAACTCCCCAAATATTCAAGAACATCATAGAATGAAGCATATTCAAAATCCAGCACCTTCAACCGCGTGTATTTTGGAAGCAAGTGCCTGGTGAAGTCTTTGGATGACACTTCATCTGTAAAAATTAGAATTAACCAAACATATTGTGATTCTTCGATAGATCCACTTAAACAACTGGAATTTCTTCTTATTTTTAAGCGTCGAATGATACCACTTGACAACAAATGATTATCCTCATCAATATTATGACAAAAATCCGTATTCTTAATTTTTCCACGGATCATTTCATGTATTTAGACATGNACACGACATGCTTTAGCTTTGCCATCTGTGGTAAATGATGATTGTTGGTTTTTTTATAATAAAAAAACGTAGCACAATAACGTACTTGAAGAAAATATACTTATGTATTCTTGATTGTGAAATAATGAGAAACCGTACAATATTTAAAACTTAGAAAAGTAACTACCCATGAAAATTTTTATCCTAATTTTCATCCACTACTTCAACCCATAATTAAGAATTATTTAACTCCTAAAAGTAAGGAACAAACTTTGACTCAATTAAATTAAAAATAAAATATTCTTAAAGCATTTTCCTAACAAATATTCATAATCGTAAGCTTTTCCAAAGATTGCAGTGCCCTGTTTTCAATAAAGATGGACCTCAAATCATACAAACTAGAAAACCCTAGTTCCTTTAGTTTTAGAAAGCCTTCATTTTGAAAATGTAAAGTTTCTCCTTCATAAGAAGAGATGCCGAAAAAAAGGATAAAAAGTTTGGCATATTTCCCAAAGATATCAATGGAATGTTAGTTAACGCGGATTGAATCAAAGTCAATTTCACAAGATTTTGGCATTGTGGAATCCAACTTAGGAATGCTTTTAATTTGCTCCATAGGCGAAGCTTCCTTAGTTTAGACAAAGATGACGTAATGTGCAAGTCAATTGCTACAGTCCCAGGTACTATCGAGATATGCAGTTGCTCCAAGAGTGGCATCTCTTTTATTGAGTAACAAAGAGTATCGGCATGATATCCCCAAAGGATATTAAGCCCCAGATCGCTTAATTGTTTAGCTTTCCAAGCTCCCTAATAACTACTCCATGTGGATCTATGCTCAATTCATGCATCTTTTCAAGGGATGTTAAGCTGCCAAGACTATTCTTCACTTCAATGGAAGATATTAGATCACCTAATAGATAGCGTAGCTTTCTCAGTTTGGTAATCTCCTCTGTTAACTTAATCTCGTTATCTGTTCGTACATCTAAGGTCTCCAAGTTCTGGAGCTTACTAATGGATTTTGGAAGGCCTTTTATCGATGTAACCGAAAAACTTATATACTTTAAGTGGATTAAACTCCCCAAATTTTCAAGAACATCATAGAATAGAGCATATTCAAAATCCAACACCTTCAACCGCGTGAATTTTGGAAGCAAGTGCCTGGTGAAGTCTTTGGATGACACTTCATCAGTAAAAATTAGAATTAACCAAACATATTGTGATTCTTCGATAGATCCACTTAAACAACTGGAATTTCTTCCTATTGTTAAGTGTCAAATGATACCACTTGACAACAAATGATTATCCTCATCAATATTATGACAAAAATCCGTATTCTTAATTTTTCCACGGATCATTTCATGTATTTAGACATGCACACGACATGCTTTAGCTTTGCCATCTGTGGTAAATGATGATTGTTGGTTTTTTTATAATAAAAAAACGTAGCACAATAACGTACTTGAAGAAAATATACTTATATATTGTGAAATAATGAGAAACCGTACAATATTTAAAACGTAGAAAAAGAACTACCCACTGAAATTTTTATCCTAATTTTCATCCACTACTCCAACCCATAATTAAGAATTATTGAGCTCCTAAAAGTAAGGTACAAACTTTGACTCAATTAAATTAAAAATAAAATATTCCTAAAGCATTTTCCTAACAAATATTCATAATCGTAAGCTTTTCCACAGATTGTAGTGCCCCGTTTTCAAAGAATTTTCTTAAACCACTTATATTTTAGTTGTATTGCTTTTCAAATGATAACATTTTCATATGCACATTTCGTTTATTGTTCTTTGTTAAACTTCAAAACATATAAGAGTGTTTAGATAAATCAGTCTTATAAACGATCTTGTCATAACATGTGTGTGGATGCTAATGAAGTGAAGAAGTGGAGTGGTTAGAAAAGAAGAGAGGAAATAATACTTTGTGCTTCAATTTTAGCTTTGGTTAAGAGCTACAACAAACAAATAATAATACTTTATACTTCAATTTTATCTTTGGCTAATAGCTACAACAAACAAATATGCATTCATCATGGTTCTTTGTAATCTCAAGTAAATCTTTAATTTTTCTTGTCTTTTTCTTAATCTCAATTATTTATTTCTACTCCTATTATACTTGTCATCCCTACCCCTTCACCCATTTCTCTCTTTAGTTTTGAATCATCTCATCTTCTAAGCCTAAAGAGTATGTAAGCTACTTTCCAACAAATCAACAAAGGGAAGGTCACTTTAGGTACCTTATTCTTACTTTTACATTCCAAATTGAACATTTAAAAATCACCTTAAAATTAACATTTATGTACAAAATGGTCAATGAATAAATTGAAGTAATGTTTGCAACTTCAAAGTTTTAGTTTTGTGTTGAATATTCACTTTTTTTGACTTACGGGTTGAGGTTGTTAGCTTTGTTAGTGCTAATGATGATGATAATCTAGAGTTTCAATTGAAAAGATATGAGTACTTTGATTTTTGGTAAAAAAAACATTATTATTATCTAGTTATCCTTCAATTCTACTATTTACTGTTGCTAACACCCTCAAAGGTGTAAGCTTGTTTGGTCTAAGAGTTTAGGTCATCATGATTTGGTTTATTCTAATTACATCGGTTAAATATTCTAGAAAATATCATGTCATATTTTAATTATATTTTTTAGACAATTTAGAGCCACTAAGATAATTTATTAGGAGTATGTTCTTGATTTTGTTTCATTTTCTAATTTAATTATGATTTAAGTACAATTATATATGGCATTATATGGTATCTTTCAAGATTTAAGTACATACTCTGTCATATCTCTATCATGCAACTTTGATACTGAAATTTGATATGCATATTGATAAGGGGAGTGGTTTATTTTGTCACATGCTTGTTCACATGTTAAAAGGGGAGACAATTAAAATCATGTGAATATTGCTGACAAGGGGAGCATCATTGTATTTCTGATAACATGTTTGATGCATCTCTGTATGATTCAATATCTCTGTTTCAATTACATTATGCTACATTTCCATTTTTACTAATGCCCAAAGGGGGAGAAATAATTCAACATTTATTGAGATATTTGAATGTGTTTGAAACTGTGTGAAGCAATTTTTGATTGTGTGTTATACATCATGGTTGTTTTATTAATCATAGTTATGAATCATCAAAAAAAGGGGGAGATTGTTGAAAGGGGGAGCATTGTGTTAGCTTAACCCAATCCATGAATGTTGTTTTTGATGATGACAACACATTAATAGCAACAACACATGAATGTTGTTATGTCACAACAAAATTGTGTTTCTGTATTGTGTTATACATATGTTGAATGTGTACATGCTTACTGTGTAATATGCACATACTGTGATACATGCATATGTTAAACATACTACTGATTGATGCACACTTTTGTGATTATGATGAGATTATATCTGTGTATGCTCACTGTATGTTTTATGGAAAGAAAATCACATGCACAAAAGCATATTTGTATGACTTAATCGATTATAGTGTTGTGATAATCAATTAAGGTCATCAAACAACTTAGTTTTTGAAATGTGGCAAAACAACTAGTTTTAAATCAATTACATTAGTTGTTGAATCGATTAAAACTCGTGTCTTTGCATATATCTTATTTAGATGTGCTGTGATGAGTTTTTAAGGAGAAAAGTTTTCAAAATTTGCTCAAGTGATAAACTTAATCGATTACTCTTTTTGTGTGTTTAATTAAGTCTATTATGTTTGAAAACTGATTGGATGCTAGTCATAACTGCTTTAACAATCATATTTTTAAATGTGTTTGACTAACATTTAAAGTTAATCGATTACATTAATTGATCATTCAATTAATGAGCCGAGTTAGTTGTAATATTGTTACAACAATTTTATGTAATCGATTACACTACTAACCTAATCGATTACTTTGCGTCTATTATGACAGTAACTATAAATTGATGCACTGTTTGTATTTCTGTAACTTTTGATCATTCTAAAATTGTCATATCTGATTGTTTTTTAGTTTAGAAAGTTTACAAATTACTCAATTCGCTATAAGAATCAAGAACGTGAAGAATTTGAAGAATCTTGAGGAATTCTTGAGAGGCATTTGCTGGATTACATTGACTGATCTTATTAGCACAACTGAAGGTGCATCTGTTGTGATCAAAGGAAGATTTGCAATCGTGTTCTTGTTGTTTCCCTGGATGTGCAGTGTCAGGAAGAAGAGTGGTGTACTCTTGACTTTGAGAGGGGATATCTCAAATGGTTTTCTACAACAGGGACAAGAAGTTTTGTGTTTGCAGGTGTTGTTACTTCTATATTTGATTAAGAGTTTGTGAGGTGTTTACATTTGAGAGTTACTTTGTAAAGCCTTAGCTATAATACTCTGATAATTATAGTGAATTACTCTTCAATCTAAAGTTGATTGAGAGAGTGACTAGGTGTAGGCATTGAGGTCGAACCAGTATAAAAACTGTGTTTGTTTTTCTTCTCCTTATCTCTTTACACTTACATTTACATCTATTGTTTCATTGCACACAGATTTGCTTACTGCACAAGAAAGATTTCAAGAACATTATAGTTTGTGAAAAGGATTTAAAAAGTGCAAGTTTTTATAAAACATCAATTCACCCCCCTTTTGGTGTTGAGAAACAAAGTCCATCAATTCCAACACTTTTCAATTTGAAATTTAAAAGATCAATGTTGAGTTTTGACATCTTCTATGGTGTTTTAGGTCCCAAAATTTATCTTTTTCAATAAAACACCATACACACAACACACACACATACACACATGCACACAATGTAAAGAGATAGAGAGTTATAGATATATGTGTGTTTACCTCATCCAAATACACAATGTAAAGAGATAGAGAGTTCTAGAGATATGTGTGTTTACCTCATCCAAATTCAAATTTGTCTTACTAAAAACTTTCATTTCAGTATGTTGTTTTTGCAAAAGCTAGTTAATATTAATATTGAAGGATTTGTATTATGAGAATGGAGAAATGTACAAACTAAAGCATCCAACCAATAATGTCTCATGTTATGCCATTGTAGAGGTATTTTAACATTAATTTACTATTTTTTATGTAAGTGTTGATGCTTCAAAGCAATCAATTTTTTCAACAAGTATACTAGGTAGTTTGTAGTACAGCAAGTGTTGTATCCACATGGATTTGAAATAAAAAAACACATCATTCTAATTATCTTGATCTTGAATAAAATAGTAAAAAGGATGCATAAAGAGTGTAAACAAAACTAATGTACGAAAATAGAGCTATTTTAGCAATGAAACACATTGTAAAATAGTTTAGAGTTGAAAAGGAGTTTACTCTAGGTTCGTTCCTGACACCTAGAGTCTAAGATAACCAAACTTCAGTATGATTCCTCAACAACTGCTTGGATGGATCACCTGTATTAAGATCATGACTCTATATCCTTACATTTATTTTGAGCATCTAAAAGTAGGAGAAGAATTGGTTAGACCATAACTTGGAACTAGTTCTCTCTCAATCCCAAGCTAGTGAAATAAGATGAATGATCAATTCATCCAACGACAAACATAAACTAATTCACAAACATAGAATAAAAGCATACTTTCATAAATAAAACAATACCAATTATAGGAGAGTTCTAAAGGGTTGCATCTTTGCTTCAAAACTTTAGGAGATTTAGCTCCTTTTAATGGATGGAAAGAATTCAATACAATGAAGAGTCATCATCTCCTTAACCTTTAATAATATACTTTAAAGTACAAAGGAAAGTGTATGAGAAACTCTCTAAAAGTTTTTCTCTAAGATTTATCCTAAAGTCCCTTAAGATAAAGGAGCGACTTTGTTTTTATAAACTTTCCAAGGCATTGCTTCAACAGTGAAAGCATGGCTCCAGCTGCAGAGGTTTCCTTTGAAGGTGAGTTTTCTTTTGTGGCTTAAGCTTTATGTTTTTGGTGTTGTAGTCTCTGAGATAACTTCTTTAAGAAGAAGTCTTCATGATTTAGTTTCAGTGTTTGAGTTTTCCCTTCAAGATAGGTTTGCTCATGCGACTCAAGCCTTAAGATTGTCGCTTAGTCACACCAAAGTCATATTTGCCCAAAATTGCTTAGAATTCCTCCATTTTTTATTTTTTTTTACTTTTCTCCTTTTACTTTCTACTGTAATCAAAATCTCCAAAAACAAGTCAAGTCCTTAATTGTTTTCTACATGATTTAATTAATATTTCATTTAAAATTAGATTTGAATTTTTTTATTTTAAGTAACTCAATCACAATATATTATTTAAAATAATTATATACAATATGTTTACTAAAAACAATATATAAATAACTTAGATAAATTTTCATTATAAAAAAATAAAATATTACTATTTAATTTTATAAAATAAAACTTATATTAAATTGTAATTATATTTTTATAAAGATAATTAATGTAATAAATATATTATAATTTTTAAACACGGTTAGTAATAGTAGTGTAAAATAAAAATAACTAATATATTTTGTTTGATTCTCTATCCACTTTAACAACATTGCTATAAAAGGGGTTAAAATCATTTTAAAATATATGACAGATGTATTTTAAATAAGGTTAAATACTTTTTTTGTCCCAGTTTTGGTTGGTAACATTCGAAATGATCCTCATTTGTTTTTTCTGTTCACTTTAGTCCTAAAAAATGTAATTTGTGTTCAATTTAGTCCTTTTTTCTATTTAAAGTAGTCCTAAAGAACGTAATTTGTGTTCAATTTAGTTCTTTTTTATGGACACAAATTACGTAAAAAGGACTAAATTGAACACAAATTACGTTTTTTAAGACTAAAGTGAACAGAAAAAACAAATGGGGACCATTTCAAATGTTACTAACCAAAACTGGAACAAAAAGATATATCTATTATAAAACGATATAATTCTAAAATAGTTTAACTATAACAAAAAGATATTTCTTTTCAAATTTTTTAAAATTAAAATGTGTCACAAATCAGAAATCAGAATGCATTTGATAAGATATATTTCTTTTAATTTGTAAACTTCAACCTAATTTGGTACAAGCATACATTCTAAATAACTTGACACTAGAACCCGTTTACTAGAGATGCAAAAATATATTTCTAATAAAGAAAATCAGATTTGGTGAAGTTAATCTCTACTTTGCATATTCCTAATCTTCTTATTATCTTTAATGATTAATCTTAATATATACTGTTTTGGAAAATAAACTACAAATTCACACAAATATATCTAACCATGAAATTCTGAAATCAATCATTTTAGGCTTAAATAATGTTTTTAGTCCCTCAACTATCAAGCGATTTTGTTTTTGGTCCCTCTTTCAAAGTAAGGTACATTTTAGTCCTCTCCTTAAGGAAATCTTAATTTTTCGTCCTCCAAACCTAACGGCGTTAAAAAACAGCTGAGGTGGTTAACGTTTCGCCAGGTGTGATGACAACTGAGGTGGTTAACGTTTCGCCAGGTGTGATGACATTTTTCCTTTTTAATGTTTGCCACATTGGATTTTTTTTCAATAACGTCGTCTTCTCCATCCGCACTGGCCGCAACTTGCTTTTCTTCTTCCTTAGGCAAAAGAGGGTCATCCCTTCTTCGTGAGAAGAGCAGCACCCACTGAGCCAGCATCCACCGAGCCAACACCCCCCTCCAATCGGCCAAAGGCATCGCCAACGACACTGCTCATCAACATACTCATCGCCGGCGACCGCGAAAGCCCTCCCTTTACGTCTTCTCTTCATGCACGAGAGAGAAACACCCTCACTCAACGGAAGAACCCATTGTTCTTTTTCTTCATCGCGATAGACTCAACCTTGGCGGCGAGCGTGGCGAGGCACGGCGAGGGCGTCCTGCAGCAGTGGCGTTGTAAGGGAGTTTGACGCAACAACGGAGTGAATCTTCCATTTTGGCATTTTAGGGTTCTGAAATTTAAAAATTTGGGGCTTATTTTTGTGCTTAATTTTTGATCTTGCAACTGAGGTTTAGGGATTCAAAGTGTAGTTTTGGATTTCCTCTTTTTGCCATTGTAGCTTTTTGAGATTTCTGCTTTAGAAATCTTTCGTTAGGGTTTCTAATTCGTGTAGTTCTAGTTCTTGGTGATTCTTGATGATTACGCAAGAGGAGCAGCCATGGGGTTGCATTGGCCGGCGTTGGCAACTTCGTGTCAAATGTTGGCATGGTGGAGGAGGTTCGTGTTGGTGAAGATGGCGAGGTAGAAAAAAAGTTGACTTTATTTCAGAAAAAGAGAAAATCACGTGGGAGACTGTTAGTCACCTTAGAGTTGATTTTTAACGCCGGTTAGTTTTGGAGCACGAAAAATTAAAGTTTCCTTAAATATAGGACTAAAATATACCTTACTTTGAAACAAGGGCAAAAAAACAAAATCACGGACTAAAAACATATTTAATCCATATTTTTTTATTTAATTTCACTTTCCAAAATTATTTTCTTTCAAGCTCCATATAACTTCTTCTCTATTCATAATCCGAGTTTAGTTTTTTAACATAAAAAAGTTTATGTTAAAATTTTAATATAATAAAAGTTAAGTTTTTCAGTTACATCTATTTATTTTTAATTTCAATGAATATTATATATTTAGTTTTTATAACCTACTCTTTATTCAAATCAATATAAAAGTTATTTAATTGTCATCTGTTTAAATAGTATATTTTTCTGCAATTTCTGTTTTTTATTTCTTTATTTATATCTCTATTTTTTTAATATAAACATAAGTAAAATAAGTATTTTTAATATAACTTTTTAAATATATCTTCATAAAGTTTTCAATGACTCAATAAATATTCTTTTCATTAAGTAGTTTAGTTTTTTTTTATCACAACTAATTAAACAAATAATCTGAAATTGAACCTAAATTCAATGTGAACAAATCCATAAATTTGAATAAGTCTTTATGTATATTTTTTGTTACAATTAATTTTCAATATTTTCTTCTTCCTTAGATGCCTCCTCAGCTCGAATTAGTATACTGCTAGTGCTTACTTTTATTTTGAATTTACAATAAGGAAAAAATTATTTTTATTCCTTCTTGAATCGATAATTTTGAAAAATCATTAATGACTTATTTTTTATTTGGTAAAATTTTATTAACTTATATATTTAATAGAATCTCATTTATTATTTAATAGAAATTCAAACTAATTTTGTTTAATAATAGAAAAAAGAAAATATTAAAGCATTGTATTTTGTTTTTTTTGTCTATGTTTTTCAGTTATTATTATAGCATCAAATTCGTCACCCGGCGGTGACACTGGACGAGGAAAGTCTACACGCATAGGATTAAAAAAATACTAGAGACACATATTTTACACGTTTCATACTGTTACTGTACCGTGACGAGACATTCAATAACAGCCAGATATGGTAGCACCCCGTGTGCGTGCGTTCGTGTGTGACTGTGCACTTTCTTACACTGCACCACCTCGCTCTCTCCGTCTAAATAGCTTCCACTTTCACGTTCTTCTTCTTGTGCGCCTTCTGCACAATTGAATCTAAACTCTCTGAATCTGAATCTTAATGCAACCTTGTTGTTCCCAACACGGTAATCTCTTCCTTTCCCTTTCTGTCTCAAAATTTCATCAATTTAGCTATTGCATGTTGGTTTTTCACTTTTTTCTGTGTGTGTTTTGGATCGAACCCATGCCAGGGATTTTTCAGGGGTCTGTTTTTTTACTTCTGATTTTGGAAATTGAAGAAAAATATGAAATGGGGGTATGAAAAAATTGATTTTGTTTCCCTGGGGAGAGGTTAAACCCTTGGATTGTGGTGTAACCGTGTAAGGGTAATGAGATTCATGTTTTTATTTTTTGTTTTTCGATCAAATTCATGTTTTTATTTTTTGTTTTATTTTGTTTTCCTGAGCTGAAGTTTTGATTGGTTTCCGGAAGGAAAAGATGAAGTGGGAAAGGGAAAAAAATGTTATGTTTTTGAAAATCCTATTCTTCGGGTTGTTGCATTGTTTTTGTATATTTTATTTTTTAATCAGTATGTTTTAGAGTTAATGGGCCTATGTTTCATGGTTATAAGGATGTCTTTTTTGCAGGTGCGGTTTTGCTGCCAAGGTTACTGAAAAGAGGTTCGATGCTGGAAACTTTTTCCCTTGTAATTTGATTTATTTTTTCTAATGAATGAGCGTTTATGTGCTTTTTGCGGCTTTGCTGTTGTTGATTCCTGTAATCCATGTTTTCTTTTGCTTGAATTACTTATAATTTAATACCTTAACTTTTCTCTTTTAATGTTTCATGCCATCATATCGTGTTGATTTTCATTTGGGCTATGTTGTATCCCCAATCACTTTTATTGCCAGGCTTCCTCTTGTAAAAATTGCCTGTTTATTGTGTGTACTATTCCATTGGTTGAAGCTTGTCTTTTTGTTATGTTTTGTGGGGAAACGGAGAGGTGCTTCTCTATTTGAGTAACAATTGAATTTAGAATTTTAACATCCCTAGGAATCTTTGATCTCTAGTCTTTTAGTCATATTTTAGCTGTCTCTGCTAAAGCCTTGTTCAGAAACATACAATTGAAATATGAATTCTATCTGCCTTAGATTAAGTATATTATCATGTACGTTTATGAAACTTCTTTTCACTTTGTTTGGATACTCATTGAAATGGAGAGGAAAGAAATAGAATGGAATCAAATAAAGAGGATAGAATTTGAGATTAATTAGAGAGTAATTTTAAAGTTGTTTGGATTGATGGAATTAGGAAGGAATGACAGGAAATGATTTCTTTCTAATTATTTGGTTTGATAGAAAAGTAAATAAAATTAAATATTAAATGTTAGTACATTGTACTTAAACACAGTGAGTTCAAAATTTTCACTGGATCTGTATAGGTATCTAAAATTTGTAGGTAGAATATGGTTTTGCACATTCTGTCACTGGGTTTACTGAGAACAAGGATCAAGAATATTACCATCCTTTTCTGTGGCTCGACCATTATGTATTAGAAATTTCTGCTACAATATTATGATTTAAAAATCAGTTTTAATCATTAAGTTCCTGTTAAGTTTCCTTTAAGTTCTGCTGTCATTGACATCTCATGAGAGAGATAATGAGATAATAAATATCTGAAAATTTTCTCTTTACATGTGTGGCATCATGACTAACTTCGTTTAGCTATGATGTTTGCTTTCAAAATTCATTCCACATTAGTAAAGTTTCATCGGGAATTTTTCTATTATTTTTAACCTTCTAAAGTGGATCTAAAACAATTATTTTACCTATTCTACTTCTATATTGGTGTATAGATTATTTTTAATTCTCCTCCATTCCTGCTTTTTTAACTTGATTTACTTTCAGATCTCCGTGATCCCTTGACATGCATAAGCAACTTCCACTCTCATGTATCTTAATGAATAGTATGCTAATACGCAAAAGTAAGAGCTTTTTCTCAATGCAATGTTTTATTTGCGAAGTAACTGCATAACCTACTACCTTTGAAGGTTTCAGTTTTATGCATTATGGAAGAATTTCTACTATCACCCTTTAGAAACTGTGGGCATAATTCTATGGTCTATTTGGGTGAGGTAATAGAGAGTTAAGAGTATTTGTCAATTTGGGATTGAAGAAATTAAAAATTTTGACATTGCTGAGTTGCATTTTAGGAAGGAATTTTGAGGTATTCAGTTTTGCCATATATATGAAATGAACAGACAAACCCTTTCTGCATTGTACAACCCTATGCCTCCTGTATGTGAACCAGTGGCCAGCATGAGGTGGCTCCCTGTGAGCCTAGTGTCTGTTGTTTACCCCCTCCCTACTTCTCCTCTGTTTCTTTTCTTACTCACTGTCTAGAAACTGCAAAAAATATCTTTAAAAGGAGGAGCTAGTTTGATGCACTGTCATAGTTTTCTTTTTCAAGGGCTTCATTTTCTTTTGTACATGGATTTCTTTTTAAAGTTTATATGAGGGAATTTTCCTAAATTTAGGTATAGCCTGCTGCTAATATCAGGTGATTAGGGTGCATATAAATTATTGACTAGGAATGTGATCACTTCACTTAAATTAATACAAATAAAATGTCCACTTAATTCCATGTAACCAAAGTTCAAAATGAATTTAATGTTATAATCGTCATTGTTGGCAGTATAGGATTTGAGAGGGATAATACGAGAAAGGAGTGGGATTAAAAGAAATAGTACGCCAAGATGAATGAGTTGGTCCACAGGATCGGACAAGAAAAGAAATAATTATTATTGAATAGATATTGGTGTTATATCTACAGAGGAAAAGATTGTTGAAAATTGATTATGATAGTTGGACCAACCAAGGTTATCAAATTGAGATTCAAATCATGAATCGTGTAGCTAATTTTTAAATCGTGAATCATAATGTGTATTGCATAATATTATTTAGAGAGAAGGAAAAGAATAACTTAAATTGGCAGCGTATTAATTTTAAAATAGAAATAGATAAAACAACTTGACCATAATTCTTCAAATAAAATTGTAAGTTATATCTAGTATTATCAGATGGAAGTGCCATGGTAAATAAATAACGAAAATTTAACTGATCACCATTATGGTGTGGTGGATTTCAAATGATGGCCATCATACGTGATCTATTGGTGGCCATGGTGCGCCCATGGAGGAAATTAGAGAAAATTAAAAAATATAATTTGAACAATGCGGCTTGACACAATAAAAATTTGAACACTATTTGAATGGAAATCTCTATTTGATGTCGTGTCCGGTATTCATGTTTGTGTTTGTGCTACATATCATACTAGTTTTATGATGCAAGTGTTTTGGGGAGGCAGGTTAATCACTGTCAAGAAGCAGACATAAAATTATTTTAGTTATTGAGAAAATTAAATTTGTATAATGCTGACTGTTTCTGCTTTTGTTTTGGTAGCTTATACAATTTTTTTTAATCTTTGCATGGACACCAGAGTAACAGAAATTACCAAAGATGGATCAACAAAACCAAAATAACACTCCAGATGGCTCAGGAGATGTGCCTTTGAAGCGCAAGCGTGGTCGTCCAAGGAAATACCCGAAGCCAGATTCAGAGGAGAGTTCCTATATCCTAGTTAGTCAAAATAAAAGGCAGAATCCTGTTCGTGCAGAACAAACGCCTGTGCCTCCTGGCTTTGAAACAGTTAATGGAAGTCAACAATTTCAAAGGGGTCAAGAGAGTCATTTAAATAATGCAATGGTGGGCCAACTAGTTTCTGGTGTAATTGAGGCTGTATTTGATGCTGGATATTTGCTCAGTGTTAGAGTTGGTGATTCTGATACTACTTTGAGGGGGTTGGTCTTCAAGCCTGGACGATACGTTCCTGTCTCGCCTGATAATGATGTTGCTCCGAGTGTTCCAATGATCCAAAGAAATGAGGTTTCTTTCCCTTCAAGAGCAGCACAGTTTCAAACTCCTCTCCCAAAGGAGAGGAATGAACAGCCAGTGAATGTTCATAGAGTTGAAACTCTTGCAATGAATGGCTCACCGTCTGTCCCTCAGATACCTAGAGGAGCTGTTAGTTCTAGTAACTTGGTTGCCTCTTCTGGAAAGAATGTGCCTTCTGTGCCAGGCCAGATCACTCATCAACTACCCAGAGGTAATGTGGTGCCTGTAATGCTCCAACCTAATAATTTTGCAAATGGGGTGCCAGTTTCTAATCAACCATCACAAGTCAACACCCAAGTTTCTCTAGGGAGTGGAGTGATATCTTCCAAAGAAATTCCTGTAGATGGAAACCCTTCTCTTGTATCTCACACTCAAACTATCTCACACTCAACCGGCATGCAAAGTGAAGATGCTCAACCACATAATCAATCTTCATCTCATGTGGTGAATGAAGATGAAGCCAAATCTATCAGAATGCCTAGCATGCCTTTTGAGCATCTGGTTACTGAAGTTGTCAAGAGGATCCAAGATCCATCAGAGGCCATGGATAATGAGACTACTGACAACTGCAAGTCAGGTGATAATATGGTAGAGAAGGATCCAAGTGGTACTCAGGAAGACAAAGTTAATGATGTAGATCAACCCATCTTGATTAAGCCACTGCAAGCTGTACAGTCTTGTCCTCCGGAAATCTCAACATCTGCTCCCAAGCCTTCAGACTACACCGAAACTGGCAGAATGACTGAGCTTTTGCAGGTAAAACAAAAGATTTAACCTATTTGTATTTCTTAGGCTTTTGAGTGTGAACTAGGGGTGATGGAAGAAACCGAGACTTTGTTACCCTTTAGTTGCTATGTACCTAAATTGGGACATATGTATTAATGCGCTCTAATTTATCAAGGTTTTTCAACATAACAATACGGAGAACCAGGCATCCAAAGCAGCAGAGCTAGAATCTGGAAACAAGTTGGATGATATAAGGATTTTAGGAACTGGACTTGAAGATGGTGGAACTATTCAATCAACAAAGCCGTTCTGAGCATTGAATCTGGTTTATATATGTCATCCTTAGTGGCTATTGTGCCACCAGGTTTATCTGTCATAAGTAGGTAACATATCTGTCATAGTGAATATTCAGCTTTTAGTTCTAATCTCAATGATGTTAAACATTTTCAAACGTGCAAGCCTCATTAAATTTGGTGAAGATAGCTTGTTATAGCTATAATTAATTGTTTTATATTAGAGACCATTCCTTCAAGTCGGATGTTAATTACTTTCTTAGCAAATCAAATATTGTCCAAAACTTCAATTAAATGTTTCAAGCCATTTTATGAGGCAGTCAATTGTACCTTGTGCTTGTTATTCACTGTTGTCTTTGTTGCACATCTAGTTTTTGCTTTGAAACAGCATTGGCCTATTCTGTGATAGTTTTGTTCTTTGAGTTCCATGATACAGTGCTGGATAGTTCCAGAAAAAAATAACTCTTGTTTTCACTGTTATGTCCATCTGGTTGATGAATTAAATGGATGTTTAGATTCCAGTTGAGGAAGCTCAAACGTAATTTTACTCCTAAAGCAATAAATTTTTACTCCATTTTTGCTTTGGAATATGAGAATGTGCATTACAATTTCCAGAATCACATTTGCAACTTTTGTCCAAACATAGCCTAAAGGAGATTGTCACTATGTCTTGATTGGGTTAGAGGGAGCCTTTGGTGATGCATACATATATATATTTATGCACTATTGATATTAGAGTCTTCTCTTTTTAAACCATTGAGTTTTACATTGTTTTTATTTTTCACGTATATCCCAATCTAAAATATGGAAAATGGTAATAATTGTTCCAACACATTTGATTAAGGAATAACAAGTAAAAATGTAATATCCTTTCTTCTATGATTTCTAATGCAACTTGAATAATAATTTTATTTATTGATTCAATTCCTTAATAAGTTTTTTAAAGGAAGTGGTAAGTAAGACTTTTTAAATAACTAAATTGAGCTTTTTGATAAGTATTATACGTGCAACCCATTTAAAAAAGACATTTAAGCAAATAAAAAAAGTCTAATAAATCCAAATCAACCAGTCTGTAAAAATGACGAAAGTCAGATTTGGTGAAGTTAATTTCTACTTTATTCCCTAAATCTTAATATATTTTTAAGGAGTAATTTCAATCTAATTGTTTTGGAAAATAAACTACAACTTCACACAAATAATTGTAACCATGATTTCGTTTGATTCCAGCTTACATCAATAAATCACAGGTGTGAAATGGTGAAATCAATCATTTTATTATTTAATTCCACTTTCCAAAATTATTCTTTCAAGTTTCACATAACTTGTTCTCTATTCGTAATCCGATTTTAGTTTTTTAACCTAAAAAAGTTTGTGTTAAAATTTTAATATAATAAAAATTAACTTTTTTGGTTACAGTTATTCTTTAATTAGAATGAATATTATATATGTAGTTTTTATAACCTACACTTTCATTCAAATCAATACAAATATATTCATTTTTTTTATCTGTTGAAATAGTATAATTTTCAACAATTTCTGTTTTTATTTATTTATTTCTAATGCAAAAAAGAAAAATTAAAAAAAAAAATATTTTTGATATGACTTTTTAAATATATTAATAAGCATATTATCTTAAAATATTAATATTAATACTGTATATTAAAATTAGTATTAGGATTAAATATGTTTTTAGTCTATGTACTATTAAGAGATTTTAGTTTTAATCTCTTTTTTAAAATAAGATTCGTTAAGGTTCCTTGGTGGTTGTTGTTAGAAATTTGAGTAACGCCAATGAAGATGCTGGTGTGGACTGCCATGGAGTCGCGATGGCCGACATTGGATGGAAGATAGAAGGAAGAGACGAGGGTAAAAACTGAGAAACACTGGTGTTAGTCTACCGTTAATTATGTTAATTTTGGAAGACTAAAATCAAAATTTCACTAAAACCAAAAGAAACTAAAAACATATTTAACTTTTAATATTATTACATAAACAAGACAATTAAATTTAAACTTTTCAATGTCTCACTAAATATTTTTTTTATTCATTAAGTAGTTTAATCTGAAATATCAACAACTAATTAAATAAATAATCTGAAATCGGACCTAAATTCAATGTGAGTAAATCCATAAATCTGAATAAGTCTTTATATATTTTTTTTGTTACAAATTTTCAATGTTTTATTCTTCCTTAGATCCCTCCTCAACTCGAATTAATAAACTGCTAGGACATATTTTTGTATATTTTATTTTTAATCAGTATGTTTTAGAGTCAATGGCTTGTGATTTATGGTATGGATAATAATATTTAGAAAACATTTTTTTAATAACATTTGAACATTGATTACATGTCATCATGTGATTGGTATGGATAATAATATTTAACCATTTTTTTCACTGTTGCTTCCTTTTGCTGGCAAGGTTACTGAAAGAGTTTCCATGTCAGAAATTTTTTATCTTACCGTTCGAATTTTTTTTTTCTAGTTACCCATGTTCGGTTCAATAAATATTTTAAGGATATATTTGTTGTCACGATAAAATAATATATAATTAAATCTCAATAATTTTATTGTATTTTATATAATTTTTAATATTATATATATTAAATTTGATTGGTTTGATTAATATTATTTTTATATTTTTTTTTATTAATATTAATTACAAAATATATGATAGCTTTTTATTATCTTTTATTTTATAAATTGAATTTTTGAAGGTTTAGAAATGTTATAAATATATATTGTTGTTTTAAGGAATGACATATTTTCCCATACTTATTCATAGATTTATTTAGATCTAACCTCTCTTCTTTTCTCGTGTTCCGGTTTCAATAAGAACATTAATGAATGTAATTTATATTTATTTTTTTTGGTGTCATTGATTTATTTAATTCATATATTTTCTTTTACTTGAATTATCTTAACTTTTTTTATTTAAGTTGTGTTCTCTTACAAGAAAGGATTCGAAGAAGATGAAAAAGATAAATTTGGATAGATTTAAAGGTGAAGTTTGGGTTATTTTTATAAGATATTTGAAGGCTAGAATGAATTTGAGAATAGAGATTATAAAAGTTTGGAAAGAATTTGAGTGAAGTGATAGATTAATTTTTTTAATAAATTAAAAAAAAATAAGATTATCAGATTGTCCTTGATATTAAAAATAATATAAAATGATATTTAGGTAAATTAGAATTATTTTATAATTTTCTTTTAATGAATAAGTTTTTCTATGAAAAAGTATTAATTGAAATATATAAATAATACAATATATTTTTGGTTTTAAAAAAAAAAATTTTGATTTCCAATATTAAAACATAAAATAATTAAAGATTTATTATCACACACAAAATATGAAGCCACAATCATAATTCTCTATATCAAATCAAAAGCAGATATTGAGATGTAGAGGAATGAAACTTCTTTTCAATTTGTTTGGATTTTGATTGACATGTAGAGGAATGAAATGAAGAGGATAGAAATTGAGATGAATTAGAGTGGATTTTTAAAGTTGTTTGGATTGATGCAATTACGAAGGAATGAGAGGAAATGATTTCTTTTATAATTATTTGGTTAAATTGAAAATTAAATGAATATAAAATATTCAGTTATAGCCAGAATATGTTTTTGCACATTATGTATTAGAAAATTCTGCTACACTATTATGATATAAAAATTAGTTTTAATATACATGTTTAGCTAATTTTCATCTCTACCTGTGTTACTGATTTTTATTTCACAGATAAATGGCTAAAGAAATTATTAAAGATAATTTGGTAAGTATGTTGAAAGGTATGGAGAATTTATTGAATATAGCTCATGAAGATACTGCAGTGCCAAAGTCTAAAAATTCAATTGGCAACAATGACACAAGAACATAGCAAAACATGAAATACCAATGATAGATATTATACGTACAACCCATTTTACAAGGCGTTTCTACAAATAAAAAAAATTAATATATTATATTAGGTTAGCACATTTAATCAAAATAATTTATATCTTATATATTTGATCAGCACATTTTAGATGCTTTCTCCGGATTTAATCTTTAGTAAAAAAATATCTAATATTTATATATATTTGAAATCAGTGTCAAATTATTCAAATATTCAAGTGACATTTTGAGTTCTTATAAGAAGATTTTCCAGTTAGGACAATAAAACTCCATACTTTCTTAAACTATGGAACAAGGTTATAAAAAAAGTAGTCTTTTTTTCTTGCATTTCCACAATTTCTTCACACACCCCCTAATTTTGAAAATGATCATTTACTCTTCATGAAAGTGACTTTTAGATAACTTGTTTTAAAAATTTATCGGAACAAGCTTTCCGAAATTTCTGAAATATGATTTTTGAAACAAAACTTTCAAAATAAGATTTTTAGAATAAGATATTCAGAACGTATATAATACTTTTCAGAACAAATTTTTAGAAATATATGAAACATGTTTTGAAAAAAAAAAGAAATTGAGAACAAACTTTTTTTTCACTGGTCCTCTGATTTTTTTCTACAATGTTTCATGTATTTCTACTGTTATTTATTTGAATGTCTTTATATGCTCAATAATTTTTGATCCAGTTCTATTGAGTTGAGGAATAACAAGCTTACATTATATTCCATAATATATTGCATTCAGAAATACAATTGTAATAATGTTTTTATTAAAACTGAAAAACGAAATTCACAAATACTTTCTGAATTAATTTTAAAATAATTTCAGTTTCGTTTCTATTGAACACAATTAATTTAATTAAATGTATATAAAAATAAAAACCAAAGGCTCAGAATGTCCCCAAAAACTCTTGGTTTATTTAATTTTTAAATTTTGTTACATTCAATGTTTAATGTTTGTAACGAACTCTTTCAAGATTAGTTAGTCAGATAAATAAATAAGAAATAGAGATTTGCATTCAATATGCTTAATTTTATAATGAATTCTTCAAGATCAATTGCCAAACATATAAAATCAACCTTTAAAGGATGAAATATTCCCCAATTCCAATGATAGAATTGAACCTTGAGGACTTCCAAAACTTCTCAAACGTATACTGCTTAAATATCAGGTAATTGTCCAGCTGAAAGTCACTGTACACTCAGTTCTTACAAATAAGAGAGGGCAAAATTTTTATAGCATAATAATAATCTATTAGGGAAAAACAAAGAAAAAGAAAAAGGAAAATGAGCCTTGAATCATTGAAAGGGATATTAACAGCAGAAATGTGAATGAAAATTTCATTAAAATTTAGTACCATAGAAGCCATTTGGTCCTGGGACTGAAATAGGTCGTGTGATAGGAAAGCCAGGTTGCAGAAGTGGAATGTGGCTTTGAAGTGCAAAGGGCTGATGTCCACTGGTTAGGACAGGAGGGGGCACACAAACTGGCATTGCTGGACCAATTGTCCCTCCTGCTTTTGCAAAACAGAACCATTATCATCCTTCTGTCTAAATTCTTCAATTTCAATGCCAATATCAAAGGAAACTATTCACTGGTTTGGAAATTTGTTTTCATAAACGCTTACAAGAGAAGAAAATAAATGAATTTTGCTTCTCCTACAAAATATAAATTCAGTTTATGCACTCTAGTTTTTGGAAGAGTTAAATTGATTTTAATTTATCAGAGAAACTCAATTCATTAAATCTTAATCTTACGTTCTTTTCTTATGAGTTTATAATAGGTGTTTATAGAGAGATTTATACAAACATGACTATATACAGTTCTAGCATAAGCTTAGTTTCATTTACTACTATGGTGTGAAAAAGGAAAATGTTAAGGAGTTTCCTAGAACACTTGTTAAAGATTCAAAAAATGGAAAGTACCAACTTTCCAATATATTAAATGTTGTACTATCCTTTCGGGATAATGATATTTATACAACATTTTTTTGACAACATTTAAACATCATCTACGTGTCATTCTGTGATTGGTCCATTATGTTGTTTATGATAATTATTATTGATTGTGGAGTAATTTTGGACCAATCACAGAATGACACGTAGATGATAGTTAAATGTTGTCAAAAAAATATTGTCTAAGTATCATTATCCTTTCATTAAATGTTTTTGTAAGTATACATAATAAGTTCCCTTTTAGAACCTCATTAGTAAAAATCAACAGAAAAGTTAAGATATTATTGAGTTCATGTCAAAATGTGTAGTTATTCATTCACCGTGTAACTAACGAGTTTATTAAGATGACACAAATAACAATGATAAGTTTGGATCTTTGACCGCATATCTCTACAAGCATAGCTATGAAAGTAATCCTTGACAAGGGCTGGTTATGGACATAACAACTAGATAATGCAATAAACAACCTTTTATTTTTATAAAATTAATATTTTACCTTGCTGCTTTGGAAATGGTACATGATGATTCAACAAAGGGCGAGCCGAGACTGGTGCAATGGTCGGTGTTCCATGAATTAAATCCTTCAATCATAAGTAAACGTGTAAAATGACTAAGCTAATGATGGTCAAAACTGCAATAAACATTTCTAAAGGAAAAAAAAAAAAAATCTACAATTTGATCTGATCGACCATGTAAATATTAAATCCTCAGTGTTTTTTAACATCTTCTATGTAATTAATTTATTCCAATTTTGGGTCAACTTTCTTTAACTTGGACAAATTGAATTCCAAAAGTTACAGAGCAAGCTATCTTACGTGGGAAAGTGACTGAACATATACTAACTGGGGGGAACGTCCAATCATTACCTGCATTCAGAAAAAGGTAAACATATGGTTGATTCTTCAGCATATAAATACTGATTATCTTCTAAACCAATTATAAGAATTTACATAAGAAAACTCAAATTAGATACATGGAATATAAGATCTTTTCGTACTTACAGCAGGAGAGCTTGGTTGCATATAAGCAGGTTCAGACAAAACAGGAGTGTAATGTGTAGGATACCGGAGGGGTTGGTTTCTATGCGGCACATGTCCAATAATCTGTTGTTAAAGAAATTGTCAAATTAACTAGAATGTGTACTGAATAATATATAGTTTTAGATTATTACTGCATTTATGACATTTGCAATCGAATAGACATGCCCATTCAGGCACAGTGCAGATGAGATAAAATATCAGAAAATTTTATTTATACATACAGGTTGTGAAAACTGAGAGCCACTTCCAGCATTTCCCACTGGCAAATTACTATATTGTGCAACCTTTACAGGCACTGAAGGCCGAGAAGCAAAAGTGTTGAATCCAGCTTCTGGTTGAATACTACCAACAGGTACCACAGGAGAGCTATTTTGTACGTATAACAAATTTGCCACAGAAGCTGATGATATAGGATTCACAAAAGATGGAGAGAAGGTTTTGGCGGATGGATTGAGCTTAAATTCCTAAATGATTGTCAAGAAAAAAACAAGTTAAAAGCATAGCAACACCGACTGAAAGAAATTACTCATTATCTTAAACTTGGCACTAGCAATCCTATTACGCTGTTTGCAAAAGAAACTATACTGAAAATTTGAATCAATATACTCTAAGGATTTTAAAATGGTGGATGCATTAGCTAAGGATCAAACCATGAAAAAATAATGGATCACTAATCAAAATGTTTAGAAATAATGTAACTAGCAGAGGACTTGAGAGATGAATTATATGATTTGTGGAAAGTCCGATGGATGATCCATGTCAACAGATAAGATTCCAAAATGAAACCCCACTTAAAATAGATTCATCTAATAAGAAAGAAAAATGCATTTGATATGATTTACAGTGATGTATAAATCCCCAACCAACATCTTTTTCTTTTTATCCGGAGCTGTTTGCCCAAAGCTTTTAATGTTAAGTTAAACTGATTTATTTACCTTAGCATTTCTGGTATAATCTGTACTCCTTGGAACAGATATTTCAATAGGCTCAGCTGGATGTGACTCTGTGATGAGATCCGCACCTTGGGTTGAATTTGTAGAGATAGACTCTGGTGAAACAGACCTTTCACCAAACCAATCATTGGCTTTAACAGATGCAGGAGCACTGCAGCAGAATAATCCGCCATTAGAAGGATTTGATGTCCTATCTGCGCCTCCATGCTCAACAGCTACCTGTTGGCCTATACATGTATCAGCTGTAATGTAAGTACAAGAGAATTGAATAAGTAAACTGTTAGGTTCCTAAATAGTGAATCTAACCAAAACTCTCTCAATAGCACACANAACAACCAAAGATGAAAGAAAGAACTGTATTATTGCTGAAGAATGGATAGTCACTGTACAAAGCATGGATAGTCCAAAATTATATTTCTAGAGCCGCATATAAGTATACCCCAACCATTCGCAACTGCAATAAGTTGTTCTCTATTTCTCTTACCATGAGTCGAAATACACAGGAAAAGGTGTCATATGATCAGCTCCTCCTGAATCAAGGATCCAAATACCTTGGGACACATGACCAACAATATTGAGACAAATCTTACCTTTCATGGACAAACTACATGATCCAGAGGGCTTACTCATTTCAAGCGCTCGAGTTCCTCCTTATAAGCTTTCATATCAAGATCAGGTGATGGTGAAGGACTAGATACATTGGTGCTTCCTGTTTTGAGGTAGTATGATTTACCCATCTTTTAGTAGACCCTTTTGTTGGAATCATTATCTATAGGTGTTATCATTTAGGCTAGTCTGCAGAAGTCTAATGGTTTTTTTACCTAGTTCTGTTCCTAGTAGTCTAGGACAGTCTCTTGACCTTCTATCTCCCTATTGTATCATCTCTTTGTTATTATAAATAGCAGAACATGAGAGGGATAATTAAGCCCTCAAGATTATATTTTTATCAGTTTTAATCTCAAGTCCTTTGTTGTTTCCCATGCGCTCAAGAACATTCTTTCTTCCATGGAGTTTGAAGCATGTTTCCTTGGTGTGTCCAAATCTTTTACAGTATGAACAATAGTCCCCACGAGTACCTTTTTCAAACGACTTTCCTCCAGCATTTGTTCCTTTTTAGTTGTCATAGAAGAGCCTGTCTTGGAGGTCCTCCCATCAAGCATGACTGTTCTCCGAATATGTTCTCCGAATATCTTCTCCTTTTACCATAAAAAAACTTCTGATAGGGATGGTAATTTTTCTCTTCCTAAGATTTGTACCCAGATTGTGGGTTGTACTCATGATTCAGACCATGGAGAAATTTAAAGATTCTTCCTTTTTCCATGACTTCAACAAGTGCGACAACATTTGTTTACACATCTTTATTGTTTGGTACTAATCTAATTGAATCCAAAGTCCATTCAGGATTTCGTGATATTCTGATACGGAAAGGGAGCCTTGTTTTATATTAAATATCCTGCTTTGAATGTCATAAAGCATGCAGCAAAATCCTTTTTTAATGAAAAAGTATTTTGTAAATCATCCCATATTTCTTTGGTAGAAGAATGAAACATATAATGTCTACATACCTCAGGAATCATGGATTGCCACATCCAAGTCATAATTAGTGAATCTTCATTGTCCCAAATTGGAAAATGAGTGTCATTTGGCCGAGTCGTCCTCCATCTATGTGACCTAGTCTTGAACGTCCTTTGAGAATCCTTCGAATATATTGGCTCCATTGTAGGAAATTTCAACCATCCAACCAATAGGCACCCACCATATTAGGTAGACCATTAGGACCCAAAAGAATAATTTTTACTTCAAACATCACGTAGAATGCAATCAAGTGTCGCTGGTGACCTTATTCGAGACGATGACTATGTGTGGATTACACCGGAAAAAGGAGAAAAACTTAAGACTCAGATCTACTTAAATCTGGGTCAAACGGGACGTCACCGACTCATGGAATGGACTCAGGAGGCTCCAGCGACCCTATCTATGATGGCAGAGACGAGTGGGTCTCGCCAAACCTAGGCATGTGGGCTACACGCGTCGGCGACAGTGGCGACGTGTGGCGGCTTCTTTCCCGGAGTGATTTCTGGTGTTGTAATCATTGGAGATGGATGCACCTTTTTTACCTATCAACGACCCCAATCGGCTACAGCGACAACCGCGCTGGTCAGACAACGACAGCAGTGGCTACTGTTGCAACGGAAAAGGATCTCCCAAGATCGGGAGTTCTAATACAAACTTGAAAAAAGAGAATGATTTTATTATTTTCATTCATGGTAATTACATTCTCCTTACCTCTATTTGTAGAGGTCTAATCTTCTAGACAGGGAAATAAGGAAACAAAAATAATCAAGAAGATCATACACATGATTTCTCTAATTAGGAAGATTCTATAGATATTTTCTCTAACCGAGAAGATTCTATAGATATTTCCTCTAATTACAACAATAAGGTTGAGGCTCATGCTACCAACATTGCAGCCCAAATAAATAGGGCACCAAGAGGCCTTCACATTTGAGTGACTACATCTAGAATGTTCTCATAGCATCAGACTCGCACTAATTTGTTACAACTGTGATGCAGTTGCAATCATTCCTTTTGTTATATTCCTTTTTAGTTGCTACAAGTGCAAAGAGTCAATGCTTGTATTGTACAGAACCTATATATTTTTAGCCCGTGATAGCACCGTCTATCGTCGCCACCCTTGCCGGAGTTCCAGTTTCGACTGGCGACCACACGGTTTTAATTTTCTCGGTCAGGCGACTACCATGTTATTAACAACACCTTCATCGAAGCTCCTACACACTCTCGACGCCTTTCGAAATTGTGGATCTACTCCCTTTTTGCCATGCATTGTGACATATCCTGTCTCCTCTCAGGCTGTGGTTCAAAGTATCGAGGTCGCCTTTTATTCCTTTTTCAGGTGTCATGATTGGAGAATCTTAGATTTTTAGGGTTTCTCTTTTCTATCATGGCTTCTTCCACTATTGTCTCTCCTGACCTCTCTTCTATCACCAGTGTACCTGACTCGTCCATATATACTTTTTCTCCAATGACAAAGATGGTTTTTGTTAGTTTATTTATAGCCATGGTGGCTCTTCAACAATGAACTCTTTATCGATTGGAGTTCCTTAATGACGATTTGCATGAAGAGATTTATATGAAACAACCTTCCGAATTTGTTGCTTAGGGGAGTCTTTTGAGTTGGTATGTCGTATTCTATGTCATCTTCACAAATCACTAATGATTTGGGACCACTCGAGTGCAGAAGTAGATATTTACATTAAGTTTTTATTGATTATATTTGTAACAAACTTGGTATATATGTTTGTATGTACTAGCTTTAGGGAAAGTATTAGGTATATTAGATTATTAAATAGATATCTGTTGAGATCTTAAAACAGAGAAATATATTTCTTAAGGGCTTAATAGACCCTTCTCATGTTCTGATATATATATATATATATATATATATATATATATATATATATATATATATATATATATATATATATATATATATATATATATATAGATAAAGAGATGATACAATAGGGAGATGGAAGGTGAAGAGATTATCCTAGACTGCTAGGAACAATCATTATAGATAACCCATCACACTACTCCCTACTTTAATCTTACTGACAACCCTAACATAGGTAGACTTAGTAATTATTCTACCATTAAGATACACATAGCTCACACACAACTCACATACACTAACCAATAATTCTAACAATATCTTTATCTTTTATCTTTAGTTATTTTGTTATTATTCCTTATTTTTATTTTGGGCTTTGCCTTGGGATTAATCTCTCTTATGTTGAATATACACATAGGGTGCTCTATATATAATAAAAGAAATATGGACTAACTCCAAAATACAAATAAGAAATAATAACAAACAAATTAAAGATAATGATAAAGATACCTATATAAGATATTTAATAATATAATATATCTAACATTACCCCTCAAGCTAGTACATACAACAATATATATCAAGCTTGTTACAAATATAATCAATAAAGATTTAATGAAAATATCTGCTTTTGCACTCAAGTGATACTAAATTATTAATGATATGCAAAGACGACATAGAAGATGACATACCAACCCAAGAGACTCTACAAACCTCACCTTACAATCCACTTCTTAACATTGTATCAAAAGCATAGGTTAGAGCCTATCCTAATTTGTGTATATTGGGCATATCATTCCAATCGCTATCAAACCACCCATTAATGTCTAGTCTCACGCACGAGATGTATATACCTCGACGTGAGAAAAGTGTGTTGAAAGTCCCACATTGACTAAATATAAGACTAAAATATATATTTGGGTGCAAACCTCACCTAACTAATCAGTTTTGTGGGTTGACTTAGATTTAAAATCCACTTCTTAACATTATGTAATCAGAGCTTTACATATGCAAAGATAGCAAAAGATGCCAATGCACAAAAAAGTTCGAATTAAGAACAAAGGTGGCTTTTTCAGAAGCAGGTATTCATAAGGTTGAGGCCCATGCTATCAACATTGCAGCCCAAAAAAATAGGGCACCAGGAGGCCTTCACATTTGAGTAACTACCTCTAGAATGTTTCACAGGATAACACTAATTTGTTACAACTGTGATGAAGTTGCAATAATTCCTTTTTCTATATTCCTTTTTAGTTGCTACATGTGCAGAGAGTCAATGCTTGTATTGTACTGAACCTATATAGTCTAAAATGACTGAATGAAAAAGGCATGGAAGAATCAATCTATTAGAATTCATTTTGTTGGTTGTAACTCTAAATCCTTCCTCTAAGCCCACAAATAAATCTTTATATCATGGTCAAGGTTTCAATTTGCAATTGCCGTGTGGTTTTGTCACAATTCTTGACACTGAGGAAAATTGTGGGCAAATGCAGCCAGAATTACAGTTGCAATGTGTCTGCACTAAGCCCAAAATTTTGAAGTTGGGTGAAATCCCATAATTGGAATTCCATTTAAAACAATAATCAGGATAACAAATTTGGTTATGTGCACATCATTTTACATGCAAAATTAGCTAAAGTGCACAACACTAATATCCAGAATCATTATACTTATGCCATCTCAGTATACACTGACTAAGGATAATTTTGCATACAGTAGATTTTGGAGAAATCTAACTCACTTTCATGCCTTGAATTGGGACTTTGAATCTTTTCATCCTGCGGAATATCAAAGCTTTAGAAATAAAAAATTAAAACCATCAAAATTTATGGAAATCCTGCTCAATATGCATTTGTCTACATACATTTTTTTCATTAAAAGCCTCAGAATTCTGTATGTGGTCATGGGCTTTCCCTTCTGAGTTTGACCTTTCATCTCCGACTTGTCTGTAAAATAAAAATTGGCAAAAACACAATGAAATAAAATAATTGCATAAATTTGTAATTTTACAATACCTTTTCTAGCAAATCCAAATTCTCTAGTTAAAAAAATCAGAATCCATTAGGGGCAAGAAAATAATTTTACTCCAGAAAGAAAAATCTTAACAGTTACATGATATATTTATATAAAACAAATACAATTGCAAAAATGTATATTAGCCTATCATAGTTTAAGTTTTTATCATTGAAAGTAGAGTTATCCCCACTCTGTCATAATTTAAGTTTTTAGCTCTGAAAAAGTAGAGTTATCCCCATATTTATGTAACTAAAAGTCCATTTTCTTTTCTTTGTTCTCCTTAAAAGGGACTCAGTTGCAGGGGACATTAAAGAGCATGAAAGGATGGACTCTAGAACATTACTGAAATAAGTCAAGCAAAATGATATTCACAAAAATGTATATCTAGGTTTTGCAAATAAGGACTACTTCAATGTCCATTTCCAAATGAAAACAACAAAGCATAATGCTCCAAATAGGTATACAATGTGGACATGCCATTGACCTATGTAAGATTATAAATTTAGTTTCTACTAAGAAGGGTTTCACACGCAGTAAACTATTGATTCAAGCATGAAGTGTTTTTATGTTAGTGTAGTTTCCTTTGATCTTATCATGAAATACATTATTTAGAGATCTTTCTTCGGAAACAAAAATGGATGACCAACTTAATGTCTCTCCTTCTCACGAAAGTGAAATTTGAAACACGACACATTTCCTATTGTGCTCAATAATTTTAACTCACATATCATGATAAAATATATCTCAATACCATTTTGTAGCACCTCAACTACTAGTTAACAAGGTAGCTTTAACATGTCCAAATCAAAGGGCTAGGAAGCGTAAGACCCCACTACAGGTATGCAAATCTTGATCATGTTATGTATGTAAGGCCAAAGTTGATGAACAACACATATAATCCTGTTGGACACAAGTCACGCCACCTGACACCTGTATTCCTTTTGTAGCCTTTTCCTATATTACTGTTTTTCTAAGATAAGTTGTGAATCCTAAGCTTTCATAATAAAAAATTTAACCAGAACTTTAAATGGGAAAAGCTTCATGATCAACATTTTCATAATGAAGAGGTTACTCGAGGAGAACAAATTTACACAAGAGCCAAAGGAGAAAAAGAAAAATTGATGTTGAACAAAAATTATAGTTATACATATTTTGCTCGATAAATAAGAACATGGATCCTTGAGCAACCAGAAAATTGAAGTTGTGAGAGCATTTAAACACATTAACTTCAGTATCAGCCAATGGAAATTAGCAAATGGCAGGAAAGCACCCACTTATTCAAACGGCAACTTTTGTAGAGAAGACTACTCAACAATGGCATGTCAGGATGTGTGTATAGGGTGTTTGAGGGGACATTTTTGGACATAGAAAAAGTGTAAAACAAAAGATAAGAAGGCAATAAGCAAACAAAGAACATAAAATGAATGCTTCCATAGGATGTCGGTTATAAAACAGTAAAAACTAACTCAAGTATGAATAAAACATATCTCTCCATGCATGTGAACAAATTTGATTGGAGATACCATAGTACCTTGATTGATTAACTTGTTTTGCATCCATTAAGGGCTTTGTATGATTCTCTACCTCACACGTTAGACTCTCAGAAGATACATTATGTGCATCTGCGTCTTCATCATCACCGGTTATGTTTTCACCAACACCATCTGCAGGAAGCATTACTTCCTATGCACAAAGCAATACGTACATTAGTCAATTACACTCCAGTTCGATGTGTTTGAATGCATATGTGGATACATTGCAAGTCGTGCCTTACCTTAGCAACAACTTGCACAAGATCACTGGACACAATCACCAATGTATCCACAAAGCCCTCAATTCCAACATTGGTGTTGCCTTTTCCCTTCTTGGTCATCCTTGCTTTCTTTAAAACAATACCTGATTATGGCATAAAGCAAAGGAATACTGAGTTTTAGTACTGTGAAAGATGTTCACTAAAACTCAAATGAGGCTTTATGCCAAAACTTCATAATTAAAACATTAAAAAAACATCTGACTTTGCTGATAACCCATTTTAATCTGTCTATATAATCGTAAACAAGATGATTTAATGCTCTTCTTACCCCCAACAGCTAATTAAACTTCTCATGTAGACGAGTTCACTCAGTAATCCTAGATCCAATACTAAAACAGCAGTTATATTATTCATTTAGTCTCAGCAGTTATCTCATATTACATTTCAGTTCTTATATTGGAAAGGAACAAGTTTTAATTTTGTAAAAACTTTTATTTTGTAGAGAATGATTACAACCAGAAAAGTTTTTATAACGGTTTTATATCAATAGATTTATATCAATTACTATTGATGGCAACAAAATTTAACTTTTATGCATCATAAGGACTGCCGATTTCTCATCAGGGACTGAAACTTAAAGTCTAAAGCAAATAAATGAATAGTTTAACCTTAGAAGAAATAAATTCGATGACAGAATTTATTCCATATCAATTCCTCATATTTTCTAGGCTAAGAACAAAATAATTGAAGCTAAAAACAATCCAGAATTTCAGGATCTATGATTAATGCTTCAGCAGAAAGAAATGAAAGACAAAGAAAGGCAGTCCAGATGAAAAGCCCAGAAATGGAAGTGTGAAGAAAGGAAAGAGATAGGAAGAAGAAGTGAACCATAATCGGAATGAGCAGAAGCAGTGTGGAAGATTCCAGAATACACAGAACCATCCTTGACATGAACATCTACTGGGAGACCTACGATGAACATGGTGGTAAAAAGTAAGGGCTCGCTCAGCGAATCAAAAGAAGGTGAAGAATGATTATCTGCGAAGAAGTCCCTGTTTCTGCAACCCATTTCCGATTTCTTCTCTTCTCTCCCGCACTCTCTAGAATCTTCTGCTCTTCTGTGTTGCAATTGGATGAAGAGATCTGGCAATTGCGAAAAATGAGTTTGGTTACGAACAAGCACGATGCACACACGTTGTTGTTCTTGTTGTGGTTCCTTATATTATTCATATCATGGTCTCCTTGTCACTTTTCTCTAACCTAAAACTAAGTATCAGGATTATGGTACACTTCGACAACATTGTCACTGTTTGTTTTCTACAGTAATTCCACCATTCTTCCATCGATTTATTATATATATATATTTTAAAAAATAAAATATATTTTATATTGGTCTTATATTTTGTGTTTTTATTTGTGCTGTGAAGTTTTCATGATCAATTGTTTTCTTCTTTGAGGTTTCTGTTCACGTGTGTGAGCTTTTATAATGGTTAAAAAATTTAAATATATTACTGGGATATATAAACTTAAATTTATCAACTTGTAATTTGTTATTTAGATAAAGTATTTTAATTTCTATCATAACATTTTTTGCCTCTTTAATTTTTTTTTCTTTTCTTCTTCAACAATTTTTTTTTCTATCTGGGATCTAATTTTTTTCTTTGATATTCATTTCTTTCTAATAATCTGATTATGCTATTTAGTAATTGAAAAGTTGAATATTATTCCTAATTAATTAGATTTTTAAATTTTTTTTCCTCTAAATATTATGTATTTTCTTCTTCTTTTTTATTTTGTCATCAATTTGTATTATTTGAGAAGTAATCCTTTTAATTTGATTAAGCTCGTACCAAAATTTGGTTATATATAGATACTTTATTTTATATTTATGAATCTTGAGTAGTTTTCTTCCTAGAGCCGGAAATTTATTTGGAATAAAAAATTTCATGTAAAGAAAATTTTATAATTTTTTTTTTATCTTAAGTAGGTTCAAATTTTTGAAAATTGAATTTATGTAGTTTTTTTTGTTTATATTTTGTAAAGAAAATTTCTTGTGACAAGTTAACATCATGTCACATTATACTAGTGTGTTGTGATAGAGTTACGTATTATTGTTACGAATGTTATTCTCTTATTATTAATTTGTTTCATGCATTTGTTTGAATTCATTTTATTCATAATTTTCGTAAAAACGAAGTAATTTTGTTTTTTTCAAATTAAAACTAAAGTTAATTTTTATATAAATTTATACTAATATTTTTATTAAAAAAATTAATATATTTATTAAATATCTTTGAAATTATTTTTAAACTAATTCTATTTAAAAGTATTTTTAATAAAGGTGATTGTGTGTAAAATTCCAATTTATCCTAATATTTTAAAAGCATATTGTTTAAGGAAACAAGTTGTTAATCAAAGACCAAATAAAATTTGATTCAAAAACTTTTCAAAATTGACCTTGTCTAATAGTTGAAACACAAGTCTAAAAATATAACATCTAATGGTCTTGTTGTCTAATACACCACAGTATATCATTTATAGGAAAATAAGAACTCTAAACCAAATTAATGAGAGTCAAATATCGTTTAAGAAAATTTAGTAACACTGACATATTCTCAAGAAAAATGTTAAAGATCGAGAATGTTTACATAATTGTTCTTAAAGCAAGGAAAAAAAACATTTGAAAAGTCTCTAAAAATATGATCCAAATTGAAGTATCCATGCATCGTAGCTCAGCAACTCCTCCATCAAAGTTGTACACTATGTGTTCACTTGAGGGTGAGTTATTGTGTACGCATTACCGGGAGCGAGGAATTGAAGACAAAGTTGTGTTCATTTGCAGCGAAATGCACAGAAGGAGTTAAAGTGAATTATGTATTTTTTTTTTAGGTTTAATATCTATTTTGGTCCCTCCTTTTGGAGAGTTTGTTCAAAGTGGTCCTCTCTTTTTTCAAAAGTTCACTTTAGTAATAGTTTTCACAAAAACTGTTCAAGTAGGTCCTTTTTGGTAACGCCGTTAACTTGACTAACGCAGAGCTGTCAGGTGTGTAATGTTTGATGATGTGGCATTGTAACTTGTTTTAAAAAATATATATAATTGTGAGGTGTAAATTAATATAATTAGGGTAAAATAAAAAAAATGAATTTAGGGTAATTAGGGTCAGAAGATTGAATTTGGAGTAATCCAAATCAATTTTGCGATTGGGATTGAAATTGGAGTCAGAAAATTGAAATTGTGTGCATATATTTTGGTGTTTAGTAGTACTTAGTTGTGTTTTTCATAAATTGATATATAGGTAAATAATGAAATGTGTGATATTTAAGCAATGTGTATATTTTGTTAAGTTTATGAACTTTGTTGAAAACCTTTAACTCAGCTTGCCACTTATGTGAAAACTACGTGACATTTGCATATATAGTTCTTTCACAAAGGAAATACGTTTGAGTTAAACATATTTTGGGGCTTATTGATACTGGTTTTTTTTTTTAAATTGATAAATAATTAAATACTTAAATGTGTGATATTTTGAAGGGTATGTATGTGGTTGAGTTTATGAACTTTGTTCAAAATGTTTAAATAAGCTCTCTAGTTAGGTGAAAAGTATCTAACACTTCTTGATAAAGTTGTTTAACAAAATATATTTGAATTAAGCATATTTTGGTTTTTATTAGTACTAGTTGTGGTTTCCTATGAATTCACATATAGATAAATATTGAAATATGTGAAATTTAAGCAAGGCGTGTATTTGTTAAGTTTATTAACTTTGTCCAGAATTTCTAACTCAGATTGACACTTATGTGAAAACTACCTGAAAATTGCTTATATGGTTGGCCAAGCAGTTGAGACCAAGGTATGGATGAATGGCTGAGACCAACTTTGGTTGAGTATCTGTGAGACCATGGTTGGCCGATTAGTTGAGGCCAAGGTATGGTTGAACGGTTGAGACCAACTTTGGCTGAGCGGTTCGAGCAAGTTAATACTGAACATAAATACTAAGGCCAAACGGTTGGGCAATTGAGGTCCTTCAAAGTACCACTTACTGGTTACTTATGGCTACAATGGGGGATTCTCACTCGGTCCCACGGTGGGCGCCAAAATGTTTCGAGTATGGGATTGAGGTCCCTTACTTAAAGCATTCTAAGTTGTCCTAAAGATCATATGGGCTACCTAGTGGTCCTCCATAATCCAAGTTATGTTGTTCGCGCTGCCTCTTTCTTATCGAAGTCCTATGGGTGGGTACTTGTCAAAGACACTCCGATGCTTAAGTCAGTAATATAACCGAACAGTTAGCACAACAAGTGATGCTTATAATGTGCATAATGATCATAAAGTCATACCTGAAACCTTTATTTATAATAGTTGTGATGGACCTTTACCTTTCGCTGGACTAATGACGACCCAATCACTCCTTAATCTACATTAGAGGCTTAATGAGTCATTATCACGGATAATACGACCAAACTGTTAGGTCATACTAGATATGGCCTAGGCCTGGGTGGATATGACTCGAGTGGACGACCTGAGAGGACAGCCTGAAAGAACAACCTGGATGGATAGTCTAGGAGGACGATTGGGAAGGATGACTTGAATGAATAACATGAGTGTTCGACCTAAGTGGTGCTTAGCCCCATGGCGGACCGTACAGTTCACACAAGTGTGGCAGACCGTATGGTACACCATGGCATGCACTTATATTACTGAATTCCATATTTGCATCCCATCATCAATACAATAAGTAATTAAAATAAATACTATACCTATATCAAATGACAAGGAGAGGAAAACATGTGATGTCCCCAGAATATACTTTATAAATAGTTTGTAATTGAAACTTATTGAACTTGGGAATAAGTAATTTGTTGTAGATGATTCTTCAAAAGGTCTGGAATCTTCAATGAAAGATATCATAATAGAAAAATTTTCTATGTTTAATGTTTAAAGGAAGGAAATTTAGATATAGAAGGAAAGATAATATAAAGACTCGGTAGATTTTTAAGAGAAACATCTTTCAATTCATGAAAGGTGATACTTTATGATAATGATTGTAAGGAGACTGTTAGGGGTCTCCTTCTGTGGTTGTCGACCGACCCCAACATTGCAGATGAAGATATGGTGAATTTGGATAATATCATATAACCATAGTTATTCAAGACTGACTACGTAGTGGGGAGGGAATTGTTTCAAAAATTCAACTACGACTGAAAAAAGCTGGTTGAAAAGTTCAACCAGGATCTTTTAGGTAGATGGCAAGGAACTACTCATTGAGTTCAACCAAGACTACCTTGAAATAACTTGAAAAGTTCAACTAGACTCATCTAAGTAAACAGTAGATAACTTCTTGAATTCGACTAAGATAGCATAAATAATTGACAGGAAACTGTTTGAAAAATTATTCCAAAACCGCCTAAATAGAAGATAGAAAAATGCTTTAATTGAGTTCAATTAAGAACGTCTAAATAGACCACAAGTAAAGTAATTTAGTTATGCAAAAGATATATTCATGTATGATCACATCAAATGTTTTGTTGGTATGAAGATTTTGTTCACGGGGTCAGAGGATGTTAAAAAAAAAAAGGGAGTGAAATTGTATAATGGTTAAGAAATTTATATGCATTAGTTTTTAATTTCTTTATATAAAATTATTTAATATTTTAAATGCTTTACTAGGATAAATAACTTAAATTTATTAAATTATAATTTTTTATTTAGATAAAGTAATTCTATTTCTATCATAAAAAAAATACTAAATATAAGTTACCACTAAATAAGATTAATGATTTCAATTAAACAATAATACTGGTAAACATCCACAAAAAAAATTATAAGTTTTAAGAGAAAGAAAATTAAGTGATGTCTATAAAAACAAATAATTCTACCTAAAGATAACTCTAACAAATTTTAATCCAAAAATACCTCCATTCTAAATCGATGAATAAACCATTTATACAACGTTAATATAACAGAAAAACCCTTTCAGTTACAATAAATAGTTACAATAAGGCAAGAAAATCGTAGAAAAACCAATAAGTTTCCCAATTCCTTTATTATTATTCTTTAATATATTTTTTTACCAAACATTTACCTAAATAATACAATAATGTATAAAACATTTTAAATATTTGGTCACCAAAATGGACGCAACCACAAAGAAGACCATCAAAATGGACGCTATCATGAATTTTTCATATCTAAGATTAACATAAAACACTTACACTATAAGAACGTAGCCTATATGTCTAGATTCATTTTCAACTGATTAAGAAATATAAATAAAAATATATGTAATGTATGCATAATAAATCATTGTTAATGAGATTGAAAGATATTAAAATTGATAAAAAATACATCATAATTAACATAAAGTTAGAAGTTGTTTGAGAAATTAGATTTGAGAAGCTTAGGATTAGGTTTACAATAATCACTATCCTACTATATTACAAAGGATGAGATACACTTAATCAATTCCTTGATAATGACATTTCAACTTTTTTTTTCACAGATCATCAACTACCTGCAAATTCAAAAGGCAAAAACTTGAATAAGAAAATATTCATAAGCTTGTAAATATTTCTACAAAGAAAACATGTAACATCCCAATTTAGTAAAATAAAACTACTAAAAGAAACATATCATTGATAATGATATAACAGTAGCTACAAATTTTCGAAGAATAAAATTCTTCACCTGAAGAACAAAAGGACAACTTATATTGCAAGTTTCACTTCTAACTTCTCGCTGAACCAACTGAAAATATTGTATTCCTAAACTCACACCATTAAGGTGATCATTGCAAAAAAGAAAACAATACACAGACAAACAAACACAAAAGCAAGGGTAAACTAGTGTATCAAAAGATTTTACATATCAATTTAAAACGATAACAATATACAAACATATGATAAATCCAACAACACAACCCTTTGTCCAATCCACTTAAAACCCTTTTTACTGTTCGGACAGATGTATTGACATAAGACTCATGGAGAACTTGCACCCGTGTATGGTGGAGCAACCTAGCTCAGAAATAATAACAATAATCACATCCTCAACCACCACCAATAATATCATACACCAAGGTTAATATGTCAAACATCTATGGCCCTAACCAATGACCATAGAGACTAGGACCTCCTACTACTTTCCACGACATAATCACCCATCTCTATATGAGATGGGGTTATTGAAAGTGTTAGGATCATTCCCCAACGCAGGAGTCCCTACATCAATACATAATACCACACCACCAACTTAGGATATTCCTCCTTGGAATTCCTTTATCACATGATACTTGAAATCCATACCTCACATATTATTCCAAATCATCATTATCACATCATTCAAATCAAACAAGAACACATAAGAAAGAGTAGAATTAAACCAGGACCATTCGCTCAACGCATACTCTCGCTGAGCGAATCTAGATGTTTCTCACACAACGACCCATCTCACTGTGCGAATAAACTCCCAATGGTATTGGACCTCAACCCCTCACATAGTGCCCTAACTCGCTATGCGAAAGTCCAGACAGTGGCCCAGACCCCCTAAACACTCGTTGTGCGCCCCCTTTGTTATTCTAATAACTCTGGCAGTGATCCCAGACCACAAACAGTCGCTCAGCACACAAATTCGTTGTGCGAATCATCAGACAGAGAGTAAACTCCCTCAACCATTTGCACAACGCACCTACTCGCTATGCAAATCAACAAACAAAGAGCCAGTCCTCATGACCATTCGTTGAGCGACCCAATTCGCTTAACGAGACTGCATAATTCTCCAACACGAATTCTGCAGAATTATGCAACTAAAACCATATTTACCATTTCTAACTATTTTTCCCAACTTCTAACTCTCTTAATTTGTGTTATATACCTAATTATACTTAACCAATGTTATCTAAACACTTCTAACCTTAGTCTAAACAATTAGACTCAAGATCTCACTCAAAAACTCACAAAAACTCAACTTAGAGGTTCAAATTGAATTCTACCATTTGTGGCACAATTCTAAGCCACTTAGAGACTCTAACAAGTCCCAATTGACTTACCTAAACTCCTCAAATTGACCATTTGCACACAGAATCACTGTCTCACATTTTCACTAGTTCACTTCCTTATAATTGAGTTCCAAATCAAGTTGAACTCTCCCTAGTCACCAACAGACATTCACACTTCATTTTTTATTATTTTGATTGCTAGAACAACTCACAATTCAATTATAACTAACTATAAATACCTCTGCTTAGTTCACAACACTTCTCTCATAATTTCCTTAGCCAAAACCTCATTTTAGACAAAATGACTTACAATCAACATCAACCATTTCTTTCCCCCAATTCAATCATCATACTAACTTCACAAATACTAATATAAAAGTCAATAACACATACAAACAAATTTAACATGTTCTATATCATTCATCATTACACAAAACATCATTTAGATCATTATGATCAAAGTACGGTCAGATTCTCACTTTCTCAACATCTTCATTCTTACACATAAATCACAACACTACAAAACACACTTCTTTCAACAAAAATCAAAAATTTAAAATAAAGATTCTAGCTTCTCTTACCTTACACTGACGATACACAACTTTAACACCTTTAAACGCTTTGTCGATCACTTGCGGTACAAGGAACTTCTAGAAAACCTACAAGTTACTGATTGATGATTGAAGAGAAACCTTAGAATCACCAACAAACTAAGAATTTAAGCAGAGGAGCACTTGATTCATGCAAAACAAAACTGTTTTACATAATCAAAACCCTAAAGGCTAAGAAAAAGAGGTTTACCACTTACTTGCTCGATTCAACAAATTGATTGATTAAAGAGGTTGCCCTTATCACCAGGATCACATAGACACTTCCTGATTGTCGAATAGGTGACTTAAGGTCAAGAACCTTTAGAGAAAAATAAGAGAAAGCAAATAAGATAGTGTTTTAGAGAGATAGAGGAAATTAAGATGATGAACCGAGTGTTAGAAACTTATATTTATATTATAATACTATTTTAATATAAAATACTCGGTGTCATTATTTTAATACACTTGTTTACTCTAATACTCTGTTTTCTAGATTCTTACAAAAACAAACGAAATATATATATATATATATATATTATTATTATTATTATTATTATTATTATTATATTATAATATTTAAATATGTATGCATAATATTAATGGTTAGTACCTGGATTGTGGTTGATATATGATATGGTGTTATTCAAGCTTCCGAACCAGAGTTTTTTAGTATATGTTACATAAATTGATCTTAAAAATGGTGTGAAGAGGATGCCTGTTGAAAATGTTTCCATTTTTGGAATATTCCTTACCCTTATTGTGTTCAACTTAGGCCAATATAAAATTTTACTTTGCCTGTAAAATCTTAGCAACATTGGAAGATCCTTCAATACAAGATATTGTAGTTCAGGAAAAATGACAGAAACATTTCCATCTTCAAATATATCATTAGATATGACCTCTTCCATTTTATCACATTTGCACAATTTGAGTATGTTGAGTTTTCTAAGATTTTTGATCCAAGAAGATGAGAATAAACTTCGAAGGTTGTCACAATTGACAATGGAAAGTGACACCAAATTTAGAAAAAATAATACTTGAGGTTCCTTATTCCAGACATACTTCAATTTGATTAGGTTAATCAATGCTAGCATCCTTAGTTGAGGAAGTATTTCATGAATTTTATGGTCAATATTTCCATCTTCAATATCAAATGCCTCTGTCAATAATTCACATTTGTCTAAAGTTAATTTTCTCAAATTCTTAAATCTCATGATCATGCCAGAGGAGATAGCACTCAACAATTTGTTGTTATTGATCAAACTTAGATCTTCAAGTTCACAAAATGACTCAGATGGATAATTGGAATGCCAAAGCTTCTCTACATCCATATTTATAATATGAAGTTCCTTTAATTTTTCCACTAAAAGCTGCAAGAAACATATGATAATTTAAGGTTATGGACTAAGATAATTTCAAACTAAGGGAATGAACTATATTGTTTAAGTAAACAAAGAAAATTTGATAATTTTGCATAATTCCATGGCATACACTTATATATCAAATGACAAAAAGAGTTAAACATGTGATAAATAGTTTGTAATTGAAACTTACTGAACTTGGGAAGAAATAATTTGTTGTAGATGATTCTGTAAGAGATTTGGGATCTTCAACAAACGATCTCAAAGCAGAACAATTTGCTATTTTTAGTGTTTGTAAGGATGGAAATTCAGATGTAGAAGGAAAGACAACAAAGAGCTTTGATAGATTTTCAAGAGAAATATCCTTCAATACATGAAATGAGAGTTTCTCTCTCCTTTCTTCTTCTTCTTCTTTAATCAAAATAATATTCTCTAATGCCTCACAATCAGATATTTCCAGATTTGTTAGTTTTAATGGCACTTGTAACAAATGAAGAGACTTACATTGCTTCACTCGTAGAATTTTCAGATTTTGATAAATCTTGGAAATTTGTTTGTTGACAATGCAAGTTAATTTTGGAAGATGAATCAAAGCTAGTTCAGATAATTGTTGTAGAAGCTGTGTGGAAGAAGGTATTTCTTGATGAATGTTGAATATGATTTTTAATTCCTTACAATGACTCACAAAGAGTTTCTCCAAGTTCATCAACTCTTGTAATGTCTTAGAGGAGATGACACAAACCATGTTGTCATAACTGTCAAACACAATCTCATTCAATTCAAAAAAGGACTCCCCATCAGTTGTAAACATTTCATGTGAATCTGCAAATCCTGTCGTGAATTTTGTCAATAATGGACATGTTTCTATCACCAAATATTTGAGACTTGGGAATTCTAAATGACCACTGTAGATTTGTGTCAACCTTGGGAGAGACTTAAACTCCAATTTGCTCAGTGATAGAAAGTTAGTTCTTGGACCACCTCTAGTAAAATGATCATCCATAAAAACAGTATATAAGGCTTCACATTTTTCTATAATTAATTCCTTAAGTTGGTGAAGCTTTTCCGTTGGATACCGATAAAATATATGTCTGAGAAAGGAAACATCTATTATGTGTAAAATTTGTAGGTTTCCAAGGTCAAGAAATTCTGGATCATCATTCGACCAAATATGCCTTAATTGGACTTTTATTAATTTTAATTCCTTTAGCTGTGTGAAAATTTTGCCACCTTCAACCCTCTGTCTATTAGAACAAAAACAAAATAGTGAGCAGTCTTGAATGTTGATAACTTGGAGTTTGTGTGACCTGATCCATAACATAATAAGAAAATGGTCCAACATATCTCCTCTATAGTTATTTACCCGAAGAATTTGAAGGTTGGTGAAATGGGAACTTTGAAGATTATTGAGTATCTCATATAACTCTTCATTGTTAGATACAGTGTAATCAGTAATGAGTGAGAGTTTGTCATCCTGCATTAATTTTTTGAGAATTCATCATATCAGACTAAAAAAAATATGTTGCGATATATATTATAATGGTTGAGAGAGAAGAACTCACCAATAATTCAAAAAGATATGGAAGCTTGGTCTGAGGGTCACTTTGCTCTTCATTTTCTGTTATTAGAATCGATTTTAACTCTGATTCTTTTATCATTCCCAAACCAAACTTCTTGACTTTGGGACAGTCCTTCAAAACCACATTGTCTAAGGATGACCATTTAAGAGTTTCTCCTGAGGAAAAGCTTCTTAGATTTGGTAAATCTTGAAGATGCACTTTCTTCATTTCGCATAATTCAACTGTTATTGCAGCTCTTCCTTCAATACAAAGACGAAAAGATTTATCCTGTCCACAAATAAAATATCTATATATGAAGACCAATAGATTTACGCTGTCCATAAATATTAAAACTTTAAATGATTAAAACAATTTCAAATATTAAAACTTTATTCACTTTTGTGTCAGTATATCAAAATTGTTACACTGTCTAAGTAAGTACTACAGTATATTTAAATAAAAAAATAATAATTTGATAACTAATACAATCAAATAATAATTTTGTTATAATAAGAATACGATAATATATAAAAAGATTATTGATAAAAATAAATGAAATTGAAATTGTTAATATATTATTTTGTTTTTAGATGTATTATGTGTAGTAATGTGTGAGCTTGCTTAGCTAATCACAAATTCTCACCCTTATAATAAATGCGGCCTCCCTGTCCCAGCCCATAATTTCCAGTGCAAGATCTTTCCCCCATCTTCAAATCAAAGAATAAAAATTTAATTAGTAATTTAACTTTTATTATTTTTGTAAATATTGAAAGGAAAAATANACCTTTAGAATTCGAATAAACTTAATGAATATTCAACAATAATTAAGAGAAAAAATAAAAATTTATATAATAAAAAGAAATAAATTATTTGAATGAAACGAAACCTAATTAATATCTAGGGATAGATGAAAATAACATTTTTTAAATAACATTAACACTAATTTAATAAAATAATCAAATCAAATATTAAAAAAAACTCAATTAAATAAAAAAATTATAAAAGTATAATAGTATTATTATTAATATATTATGATAAAAGAAAAAAAAAACTGAATTACTAAAGTAAATTATAAAAATATATCATAAGTAAATAATTTTTATGATTTTATTGTTATAATTAACTAAATTTCAAAAGAAAATTATAAAATATAAATGATAAAATTTGTCTAAAAAAAGTAATTAAGAAGATAACTACCTTAATTAATTTGCTGGTAAAACACACTTGTTTCCATATATTATTATTTTTATTACATTAAAATAATATAATTTTAAAAATACATATAACTTTATGAATTTTATACTTTTATTATTTTTATGAATAATTAATTGAAAATAGTACTAAATAATAATTTTAATTTTGTAAAAGTAATATTAAAAATTTATGCAAAAAAATTTTAAAGGGAAAATTTATTTAATTATTTTAAAATAAAGAAAGATTATTCATTTTTTTATTAAGTGAATAAATTATTTTTTATTTGTTAAAAGGTAAACTTGTCTAATTAAAATATAATATCAAAGAAAACTATCAAATAGTGTATGTCTTATTTAGTAATGCATATTAATGATATCAATTTTATATAATAATAATTAAAATAAAAGTATTATTAAATTTATAAAAATATGATCATGAAAATTATTTTTATGATTTTACTGTGGATAGTTTTTCCTTTATCGTGAATAGTTAATTAAGTTTTAAAAATAGTTCCAAAACCTACAAAATAGAGTAAAGGAAAAGAATGGTAGACATTAACAACCCCATTTAGATGACAATAACTTTCATTCTATTCTTTTCCTGTCCTTCAATTAGAAAAGTCATACACATTTTTTTGCCTATTTCAAATAATTTTGAAATTTGCGCTTTATTCCTATTTTTCTTTTCTAAATATTAATTAAATATTTTTTATAGAAAAATAAAAATACGTAAGAAAAACATAATACTATTATTGATTTCAATGTAAAAACTGACACATTTTATTTTTAATAACAAATATTAATAAATTTAAATGTTAAAAAATAAAAAAAATAATAATTACATAAATATCAAAATAATTATAAAAAATCAAAATAATTATGAAAATATTTACTTTCTATAGGGAAAGTGAGCATTGTAAGGAGGAAAGAGGGGATAAAGAAGCTATCTCATGATTATTTGTTATGGAGAAATATAATACAAATCGAAATAAATTATTTATGAAAGATAATCAAATGTTATAATTACCTGATTTCTCTCGTGTCCATCCTGTTGTTTGCTTTTGAACTGCGGAAGAAAGTATAAAGAGAGAGATGTAAGAAGAGAATTGAAAATGTATTTAAGAACAAAAGCTTGTATTCTTATCTTTATCCCTTCGTACTTCTTTCAATGTTAGTGTTCCTCTCATCTAGGTTTCAGTAATTCCTAACTTAAATCCAACGCCAGAATAAGAATCTCACAGACTGTACACAAACCTAATGAGTGTTCCACACAAAATGTAAGGCATTTTTTCTTAATGAGACTCACTTTTTTTCTTAAATAATTATCTAATACAGTTTTACTGAAAACTATATCATAATATATAGATGGCCTATAAGATCCCTGCCAGTATGCACCACTTATTCACCATGAGTTAATCTTTTCCTTATGCATTCACAAAATATATATGTTTTTTTTTAACTTTAAGATATTATGTTTATACCATCTTTAACACTTCATTATTTATGCATCTAAAATGCACCGACATTAGAGAAATAGTATAGAGTAGTCAAAAAGGCAAAGAATAAAAGAAACACAGCCTCATCTCATCTATTTTTAAACAAAATACAAATAAGGATGATATTAATAAACTCAAAAAAACATAAACCATATCAAGTACTTCTCCCATTTCTTATAAACAATAAGTAATTTTTTTAGAATATTGATCTTTCTCCGTTGTCTAATAATAATAGCATTTCTTTCATCCTCGTTATCTTCATTGCACTATTTAAAACAATTGCACCTTTAAAAATCTTCATTTTCACTCTGATGTTTAAAAAGTTCAATCATAACAAACATTTCATTAACACTATATAAATTTACCTCCAATGAAAAAGTAAAACCACACATCAAACCATATAAAGAACAACCTCAAAATTGTTTCCCACCGTTCTTAACAATTTTGGCCACTCTCAAGACTGAAACATCTCCACAATGACATATCTGTGTTCCAACCAATCTTCTGAATGAACCACAACGAAAAGTCCTCATGAGCAAGACGAACAACATTGATTCCATGACATTACAACTTTGTCAACCAACTCACAACGACATAAGAACACTTCGTGAAGCAACTCAAAATGAGAGAAGAACACTTCGTGAACGAACTCGCAACGAAGGAAGAACATTTCGTGAAGCAACTCACAACGAGAGAATAACACTTTGTGAACTAAGTCCCAACTTGCAACGGTAGAAGAATAAGCTTCAAACTTCACCTAGGGCAAGCTTATTTCCTTCCTTCCTTCCTTTCTTACCGTTCAGCATAGCATTGTTTTAACAAGGTAATAAATGGCTATTGTTCAGTTGTCTTCTTCAAATAAGTTGGTGGGCGGGGACAACGGGGACTTGTCTGGCCGTAGTGGGGCCTCTTCTCCCAGTTCGGTGTCATCATCCTATCTGGAGAGGGTGGATCAAGCGAGGGAATCTCCTCCCGGATCACCTGTTTTTAGTGGCGACCGGATGATAAATGGGGAATCGCTCTTCCTTCTTCAGGGCGAGATTGAAGTGGATGCGTCTAAGACGGAGCCCGCAGGCGGCTGACCGGTTATCGGCGGGTATGGATGGGCCTCGCATGATGTAGGTTGCTATAAGTCTGAGTACAAGACTCGAGACAATCTGCTGGAATGGGTCGATCACTCTTTCTTGGCTCGGGACGAGAAGGACGCCCGACTGATCCGTCTAGGTGTTAATTTCCCCAATGAACGAGCTTTTCAAGGCAAGGGGGACAACACGGAGGACTTCTTCTTTGTATATACATATTTATTTAACCAGATGTTCGTCCGTGTACCCTTCACCATCTTCCAATCAGCGGTGCTTCGAAAGCTGAATGCAGCCTCTTCCTAATTACATCCGAACAGGTGGGCCTGTATACAAGCTTTCGTGGCCATGTGTTCGGCCTTGGCGATCAATCCGACGATCTCCATTTTCTTCCACTATTATCAAGTCCAGCCGCTCGCCAAACAGGGTTGAGTGTCCCTAACGCCCGTTCAAGATTGTTGTCTTTTTAAGCCCTACTCAGAGTCCTTCAAAAACTTCAAGAAGAGATACTTCAAAATAATAATAAAGGAGGCCGATCTTTCTCTGTTTCATGACGAGGCGGGTGATCCCTTGTTCCCCTTTTATTGGACGAGGGATCCGGTGAAAATAAATCCCGTGTCAGTTGGCGTTATAACCCCTGTCGAAGTTGAGGCCGTCAAGACTATAAATAATTTGCCCCGCCGCCTTAACGTCTGCCAATTGGTTGGATGCCTTGGCCATGAGGATTTTGATCAAATGACGTTTGGTACAGTATTTGTCACTATCTATATGTTATTTTGATCGATATTAATTTAGCTAAATTTGTGTTTTCTTTGCAAATATCATGTCTCTCCTGCAACCTCGCAAAACCAATCACGTTCCCCTCGCTTCGAAGAGAAGGGACCCTCGTTCGGTCGAATCCAGCTGTGTGACGACCGCAACGTAGTCCCGGACGGTGGTGAAACTGGTTGTGCAAGCGGTTGTGAAGGAGATTGCTCAACCCACTCCCGTGGTGAATCTAGAGTCCTCGGGTGCTGCCGTAGCTGTTGCCGAACGGGTCGAACCTTCCTCCTCAAAAAAGAAAAAGAAGTCTAAAGATGAAGAGAAGTCTTCCTAAAAGAAGAGCTGCCGTGAGGGCAACGTTCTTCGACCGTGAGGGCAATGTTGACGTCAATCATAAATCCTTAAGATTGTTGTAAAATTGTTGACAAAATCTTAAACAGTATTTTCCTCGAACAGTTCATGAGATGTTGTATTTATAAGAAATGTAAAGGACTTTGCAACAACAAAAAATTAGAGTTAGTATCAGAAAGTTGGCCAAAAGCAAATTGCAGCACTTAAACATTGCAATTGGAACGTTGCACAATGTTTCATTCTACTTTTACAATATTATAATAATATTTTATAACAATCTAACGTTACAAAGATAACATTCTAAAAAACTTTTGTAATATAATATTAATATATTACAAAAATAGTAACTTTAAAATTTCTTCATTGCTTTTTTCTTATGGCTTTAAATAAATTTTTGAAATGTATTCTTAGTTGTTCAAACATTTCGTTAGACATCAGACATCTGGTAATGATTGCTTGTACGTGAAGGGAGCATATGAGGTTCTTCCATCGTCAGTGGCCAAGGTTACAGAAGTGCCGAGAGGTCTTTGATAGTGGAAAACGATGAAAAATTTTAAAATTTGACAGTCTTATAAATAAAAGATATACTAATAATAAATAGAATAACTGGAATTCTTTTTTACATTTGGTGAAATCATATAATAATTTCACAACACTCTGAAATAAAGCCGTCAAAATGACTGCAATTGCAATTTCCCTAACCACAACAGCAACTGTAAATTAGAGTTTCAGCTATCATTCCATTTCTTTGTTATTTCAATTCACCCCATAACAGTTCTCTTACTTTCCAGGCGACTTTTGATGATGATAAATCAAAAGCTGCGGATTTAAATATTATCTGGTCCTCATCACCAGATGGTCTAAAGTATAGTTCATACATCAGTAAGTCAGAGTTCATTGAATTCCCAACAGCCGTTCCTGGTCAAAATGCTTATGCATACTGATTTCCAAGCTAGTGAAGAAGAAAAGCCTCCACTGTTATTGAAGAACCACGGTAATTCTGGGTCCTGAATCTGAAATTATTACTTTCTATTTGATATTCTTATTTGTTTGCTGATCAATTAGATGCTGAAAATGTGGTCTTCCCTTTGCATCCAACATGTTTATGTAGCTTAATTTCTAGTGATCTACTTGGTGTTTGATAATGAACTTGCCTTTAAAAATTATAAGTGTATGCTAACGCTACTTGGGTTGTGAGAGCATTGTAATGACAGTGACAATAGTTATTTTGTTTTTACGTTGTTGAATACACATTATCTTTGGTTCAATTCTATCTATCAACAGGACAGTACTCATGATTTTGTCCGTCTCTGCATTATTATGTTTTAAGTTTCTCATTTTAACAATTATGACATTAATATTCTTATTTAAATTCAGTTGTTTCAAAACAACTTTGTCTAAAATTTCTGAACAGACTACAGTTTTACCTGGTCACTGCTTTCATTGCACTTAATTACTTTTGTCAAAGTTGTCGTATGCATGCAACAAAAACTCCTATATGTACCACCTTGGCAGTTCTTGCTTTCAGAAATACTTTTAAGGCTGGTACCGGTGCTTCTTTGTATGGAGTAAGTGCATCTTCTGACACTTCTTTTTCCCATTTGTTGCCCATGAGCAATTCATTGTGCTACTGATTATTACAAAAGTTTTATGGTAATTTGAAATAACAACTTGGATTAGTTTTAAATAGATTTAAGGTAGGAGTTTTAATGCCAGTCTCTTTTATCTAATCTAAAATGGAAAACTTTAAAAACTCAGACTTTTTTTTTAAACCATACAGGGTGTTAGATAATTTGTTTTTATTTAAAAAATGTGCTTCACTGTAAAGAACTTCTTTACATAAGTAACCATTTATTCAAATATTTATAAAAGAAATCTATTAAAGGGCTTTACTTTTCTAAAAGAATAACTAATTGTAGCATATACAATGTACCCATAGAATATTATATCTGATGATTGCATAATTAATATTGAATCAAATGTTTGTTGCATATTATATTACATAGAAAGAACATACATGACAAGAAGAGTTACCTATGTCATTTAGTACATATATTGATCAATGTTGTTTATATGCATACTTAATATATATGTATATCTATATACCAATTTTCCTTTTTCATGTTTATGATAAATTTGACGACATAGCATGCCTCTCAATATAATGTTAGAATTTTTCTAAGGGAATAATTTGAATGTCTCCCTGCCCTTTTAGAAAATGGTGCTCTTGTTTGTACATTGTCTTATCCTGTGTCTGAATTTGTGTGCGAAAAGAAAAATCGAATTGAATCATATTGTTCAAGAAAAAATAACCAAACTGAAACTTTAATGTGGAACAAAATCTGTAAGAAAACAATGATATGCGAAATATATATATATATATATATTTTAAAAATAAACAATATAAAAAACATGTTATATAATTATTATATTATAATATTTAAATGTACAGTAATACTTAGTACCTGGGTTGTCATGCATATGTGATATGGTGTTGTTCAAGCTTCCAAACCAGATTTTGTTAACAAATGTTACATAAATTGATCTTAGAAGTGATGTGATGAGTATGCCTCTTGAAAATGATTTCATTTTTGGAATATTACTCATCCTCACTCTTTTCAACTTAGGCAAAGATAAAGTTGTACTTTGCCTGTAGAAACTAGTGAACATGGGAAGATCCATCATTACAAGACATTTTAGTTTGGGAAAAATGATGGATACATTTTCATCTTCAGATATATCACTAGATATGACTTCTTCTATTTTATCACATTTCCACAATATGAGTATTTTGAGTTGCCCAAGATTTTTTATTGAAGAAAGTGAGAATAAACTTTTGAGGTTGTGACAGTAGAAAATGTAAATTGATACCAAATTTGAGAAAAATGAAACTCTGAGGTTCCTTATTCCATAGATACTTCAATTTGATTAGGTTAATCAATGCTAACACCTCTAGTTGAGGAAGTATTTCATGAATTTTATGATCAAGATTGTCATCTTCAAAATCAAATACCTTTGTCAATAATTCACATTTGTTCAAAGTTAATTTTCTCAAATTCTTGAATCTTGTGACCATGTTTGAGGAGATAGCAGTCAACAATTTGTTGTTGTTGGTCAAACTTAGATTTTCAAGTTCACAAAATGATTTGGAGGGGTAATTCCAGTGCCAAAGCTTCTCTACATTCATATTGATGACATAAAGTATCTTCAATTTTTCCACCAACAACTGTAAAAAACAAGTAGTAATTTAACCTTGTAGGCCTATAGATGAATTAGAAACTAAGTAGAATGAACAATATTATGTTGATAGTTTTTCATAATACCATGGCATGCACTTATATTACTGAAACAAGAAGAGGAAAACATGAGATGTCCATGTAAAATACAGTATAAATAGTTTGTAATTGAAACTTACTGAACTTGGGAATAAGTAATTTGTTGTAGATGATTCTTGAAGAGCTCTGGAATCTTCAATAAAAGAAATCATAGTAGAACAATTTGCTATTTTTAATGTTTGTAAGGAAGGAAATTCAGATATAGAAGGAAAGATAATAGAAAGATTAGGTAGATTTTGAAGAGAAACATCCTTCAATTCATGAAAGGTGAGTTTCTCTATCATTCCTTCCTCTTCTTCTTCTTTAGTGATAATAATTGTATCCAACACTTCACAATCACAAATTTCCAGATTTGTTAGTTTTAGAGGAACTTGTAGCATAGTAAGAGACTTGCATTGCTTCACTTGTAGGATTTTGAGGTTTTGGTAGAACTTGAAAACTTGTTTGTTAACAATGGAAGTTAACTTTGGAAGATGAACCAAAGCTAATTGACACAGTTGTTGTAAAAGGTGTGTGGAATAAGATATTTCTTGATGAATATTAAATATTATTTTCAATTCCCTACACTGACTCAGAACAAGTTTTTTCAAGTTCTTCAACTCTTCTAGTGTCTGAGAATAAATGACACAAACCAAGTTATCATAATTGTCAAACACAATCTCATTCAATTCAAAGAAAGACTTCCCATCCGTCGTAAGGGTTTCATATGGATTTCCAGAGCTAGTATTGAATTTTTTCAATAATGGACATGTTTCTATCATCAAAGATTTTAGACTTGGGAATTCTAAATGACCATTGTAGATTTGTCTCAACATTGGAAGCGACTTAAACTCCACTTTGCTTAGTGATGGAAATTTAGTTCTTGGACTACCAGAACTATGTTCCATAAAAACGGAATATAAGGCTTCACATCTTTCTATAATTAATTCCTTAAGTTGGTGAAGCTCATCCGCTGGATACAGACGAAATATATATTTGAGAGAGGAAACATCTATGATGTGTAAAATCTGTAAGTTTCCAAGGTCAAGAAATTCTGGAGAGTCATATAACCAAATATATCTTAAGTAGTCGACTTTTATTAATTTTAGTTCCTTTAGCTGTGTGAAAATTTTGGCATCTTCAGCCCTCCAAACGCTCCCTCTTTTAGAACAAACACAATCTAGTAAGCACTCTTGAATGTTGATAACTTGGAGTTTGTGTGACCTGCTTGATAATATATTAAAAAAACGGTCCATCCTTGTTCCAGTAAAATTATTTACCTGAAGAATTTGAAGGTTGGTGAAATGGAACTTTGAAGATTATAGAGTATCTCATATAACTCTTGATTGTTAGATATACTGTAATTAGTAATAAGTGAGAGTTTGTCATCCTGCATTAATTTTTTATTGTTACATAATAAAAATATATGTTGTATGTGTTATTGTGATAAATAATGGTTGAGAGAGAAGAACTCACCAATAATTCAAAAAGATATGAAAGCTTGGTCTGAGGGTCAATTTGCTCTTCATTTTCTGTTATTAGAATCGATTTTAACTCTGATTCTTTTATCATTCCCAAACCAAACTTCTTCACTTTGGGACAGTCCTTCAAAACCACATTCTCTAATAATGATGACCATTTAAGAGTGTCTCCTGAGGAAAAGCTTCTTAGATTCGGTAAATCTTGAAGATGCACTTTCTTCATTTCGCATAATTCAACTGTTATTGCAGCTCTTCCTTTCTTACGAAGACCAATAGATTTACGCTGTCCATAAATATTAAAACTTTAAATGATTAAAGCAATTTCAAATATTAAAACTTTATTCACTTTTGTGTTTGTGTGGAACAGTATACCAACATTGTCTAAGTACTACACTAGTTATTTTTAAATTAAAAAAAAAAAAAAACTTTGTTAACTAATACATTCACATAATAATTATGTTATAATAATAATACAATAATATATAAAAAGATTATTGGTAAAATAAATGAAGTTGAAGTTCTTAATATATTATTTTGTTTTTAGATGTATTATGTGTAGTAATGTGTGAGCTTGCTTAGCTAATCACAAATTCTCACATTTATATAATATACGGCCTCGCCCTTCCAGCCCATATTTTCCAGTGCAAGACGTCTCCTCCAAGTATCAATATCTTTCTCCCATCTTCAAATCAAAGAATAAAAATTTAATTAGTAATTTAACTTTTATTAATTTTGTAAATATTGAAAGGAAAAGTAAACCTTTAGAATTCGAATAAACTTAATGAACATTCAAAAATAATTAAGAGTAAAAATAAAAATTTATATATAGTAAAAAGAAATAAATTATTTGAATGAAACGAAACCTAATATCTAGGGATAGATGAAAATAAGTCTTCATCCTCTCTACAAATCAAATAATAAAAATTTAATTAATACTTTTATTTTTATATTTAAGATTTTATTTATTTTATATTTTATATATTTTTTTTAAATTATGTTTTTATTTTCTTTAAAAAAAACTCTTTATGTTCCAACTGATGACATTAATATCAAGAAGCCTCACGTATTAAAATTGAAAATTATTTTCTATCTTAAAAGTTATATCATATCAAAATAAAATAAAAATTTATAAAATAAAAAATATTTAAATTTTAATACATAACATTTTTTAAATAACATTAACACTAATTTAATAAAAAAATCAAATTAAATATTAAAAAAACTCAATTAAATAATTTTTTTAAAAGTAATAGTATTATTATGAATATTATTCAAATAATCTATTTATTTCATCTAAAATATATGATCATACTAGAAGAAATATACTTTCATATATGTGTCTATTTTTATATTATGATAAAAGAAATAAAAACTGACTTATTAAAGTAAATTATAAAAATATTTCATAAGTAAATAATTTTTATGATTTTATTTTTCTAGTTAACTAAATCTGAAAAGACAATTATAAAATCTAAATGATAAAATTTGTCTAAAAAAGGTAATGAAGAAGATAACTACCTTAATTAATTTGCCGGTAAAATATACTTGTTTCCATATATTAATACTTTTATTACATAAAATAATATAATTTTTAAAATACATATAATTTTATGAATTTTATACTTTTATTATTTTTATGAATAATTAATTGAAAATTGTACTGAATAATATATTTAATTTTGTAAAACTAATATTAAAAATTTATGTAAGACATTTTTAAAGGGAATATTTATTTAATTATTTTAAAATAAAGAAAGATTATTCATTTTTTTATTAAGTGAATAAATTATCTTTCAATTTTTAAAAAGTAAACTCGTCTAATTAAAATATAATATCAAAGAAAATTATCAAATAGTTCATCTCCTTATTTAGTAATGCATATTAATGATATCAATTTTATAGAATAATAATTAAAATAAAAAGTATTATTAAATCTATAAAAATATGGTCATGAATAATTTTTATGATTTTACTGAGGATAGTTTTTCCTTTATCGTGAATAGTTAATTAAGTTTTAAAAATAGTTTGAAAACCTACCAAAAATAGAGCTAAAAGAAAAGAATGGTAGACATTAACAACCCCATTTAGATGACAATAGAGCAGCCTCTAACTTTCATTCTATTCTTTCCTGCCCTTCAATTACAAAACTCATATACATTTTTTTGCCTATTTCAAATAAGTATGAAATATGTGCTTTATTCCTATTTTCTATTCTAAATATTAATTAAATATTTTTTATAGAAAATATTTTATTAACCTTCAAGTCTTATTTAAAACATATCTCATATTGATTGAAAATTTTAATTATATTTTATTTTTAGCAGGGAAAATGAACATTGTAATAAATATAATACAAGGGATAAAGAAGTTATCTCATGATTATTTGTTGTGGAGAAATAAAATACAAATTGAAATAAATCATTTATATGAAAGATGATAATTTTAAAATTGCAAAGTTTAGAAATATCAAATGCTATAATTACCCGGATATGCTGAAATCCATTTTGTTTGCTTTTGAACTAAGGAAGAAAGTATACATAGAGAGATGTAAGAAGAAAAATGAAGATGTATTTAAGAACAAAATTGTATTCTTTTCTTTATCTCTTCCTACTTCTTTCAATGTTAATGTTCCTCTCATCTACCTTTTACTAATTCCTAACTTAAATCCAATGCCAGAATAAGAATCTCACGAACTATAACTTGTACACAAACCTAATTAATGAGTGTTCCACACAAAATGTAAGGCATTTTTTCTCAATGAGACTCACTTTTTTCTTAAATAATTATTTAAAGATCATAATATTTTAACAATTAATTTATAACAGATTATGTGTTACTATTTTATTGTTTCGTATTTCGTATATTTGAAACGGACCAATTATAAATTACTACGTAAGCGTCGTACTAAAATTGTCAAAAAAAAAAAAATGGTTAAAAATACATTTTCTATTATCTAACGTAGTTTCACTGAAAACTATATCATAATATAAACAACCTATGAGACCCCTTGCCAGTATGCACCACTTACTTACCATGACTTAATCTTTTCCTTATGCATTCACAAAAACTAATATATATATATATATATATATATATATATATATATATATATATATATATATATATTAACTTTAAGAAAATATGTTTTTACCATCTAAAGATGAACCCACATTAGAGAAATAGTCAAAAGGGAAAAGAATAAAAGAAACACAAGCTCATTTCGTCTTTTACAAACATATAACTTTTACAACATCTTTGGAATTTTAAACAAAATATAAACAAGGATTATGTTAATCTATTCTAGAAAACATAGCATTCATATTAAAAACTTTTCTCATTTCTCATAAAAAAATAAGTAATTTTTTTAGAATATTAATCTTCATCTTTTGTCTAGCAATAATGGCATTTGTTTCATCTCCGTTATCTTCATTGTGTCATTTAAAATTATCTGCATTGTACATTTAAAATAATTGCACTCTTGAAAATCTTTTCACTCAGATGTTCAAAAAGTCCAACCATAACAAACAGTTCATTATCATCAAATAAATTTACCTCCAATGAAAAAGTAAAACCACACATCAAACCTTGTAATTAGGTCAATCCCAAAATTGTTTTCCACTTTTCTTAACAGTGTTGACCACTCTCAAGACTGTAAGATCCTCACAATGACATATTTGTGTTCCAACCAACCCTCTGGATGAACCACCACGAGAGGTCCCCATGAGAAAGACGAACACCATTATTGCAACTTCGTCAACCAACTCACAACGATAGAAGAATACTTCATAAAGCAACTCAAAACTAAAGAAGAACACTTCGTAAAGCAACTCGAAACTAGAGAAGAACACTTCCTGAACAAATTCGCAATGAAAGAAGAACACTTCGTGAAGCAACTCACAGCGAAAGAAGAACACTTCATGAACTAAGTCCCAACTCACAATGATAGAAGCACGAAAACTTCACTTAGGGCAAGCTACACGCTTCTCATGTAAAAGGACACGTTAAGAACAACATTGCACAATACATTTACACATTTTTACTTGTTACAAATGTGTTTTACCACATCACAATACTATTTCGCCATATCACCACACAGTTAACGTTGTTCTTGAAAAATTAACAAAATGAACTTGATTGATACACATTAATCCAATTATGGACGAAATTGACACTTTTTTTTTTAAAAATAGGAACCAAGTAGACACATTAGCCTAAAAGTAGACCACCCAAGCAATTAAACCTTATATATATATATGTTAGTTAAATTTACTTTAATTCATAATCTTACATGCCAAATTAAAATTCATTCATATCCTAAACTTTGATATATTTTAATTTTTAAACTTTAAAAATAAATTAATATAATTATTTTAATCTCACAATGTTAACTTTTTATTAATTGTTAGATAGTGTTTTAGGCTAGTATTTGAATTCTTTTACACTATTTGGCACGTTTTAATTCAAATATCAACATAAAACACTATTTAACATATAAAAATGAAGTTAAGGTGGTTAGATGAAAATGATTATTCGTTTTTACAGTTTGAGAATGAATATGTATCAAAATTTGCAATAAAAACAAATTTTAATTTTATATTTAAAATATGTTTTTAGTCCCTATACTTTGGGGCGATTTTGGTTTTAGTCTATTTTCAAAGTAAGGTACAATTTAGTCCTTCAAGTTTAGAAAACTCTGGTTTATATCTTTTTTACCAAATTTTTTTAACTTTATTTGTTGTTTCAAGCATGTTTCATTATAGCATTTGGATTGTTTACACTGTTTGACACATTTTTGCTTCAATATTAACTGAAAAACGCGTTTGAAATAACAAATAAAGTTAAAAAAAATTGATAAAAAAGACTAAAACCAGAGTTTTTTAAAGTTGAAGGACTAAATTGTACCTTAGTTTAAAAATGATAAAAACATATTTAACTCTATATTTAAATTTAGAAACTAAAAATATATTTAACTTTTTCTTTATCATGTAATATTTTATACTGTTAACTTCGTAAAATCTCATTGAGTCTCAACTAAAAAGTCTCACACTCAACCTTGTAATGCTAACAACCACGAATGATAAATTTAGTTTTAGAATTGAAAATTTACTTCTACAACATAAGTTTAACTTCATTCTTTTAAAGACTTTTCGTCTCTTTATGTAAAAATATAAATTTAAGATAATATGTTTAATTTAAGGAAATAACACATTAACTTACTCTAATTATTAATAAGCATTAACATTGTATCTTATTAAAACAAATTTAAAGGTAAGAAAATTGTGTAATATACTCTTTAAATACTTTTTACAGTTATATATCTAAAAAGTTATGCGATCTTTAGTACGTGGTAATTAAAGGATAATTTTATTTTGTAATAGATAAATAAAAACACCAAAATACAATTTTTTCTACCAATAAATATGTTAGCAATAAATATGTTAGCTAGGTCTCCTGATCATACCATTTTCTATGTATTTTAGTGACAAGTTGATTTTTTTTTTCTTGTGTTTTATATAATATTTTTTTCATTTTAAACTTTTTTTATGTAAGAAGTATAAAATGAATTTAAAAATAATATAAAAAATATAATAATTCTTTATACTCAAAATTCATTGAATCATCTCCGAAAAAAAAAAAAGTCATTTCATAGAGGTTGAACTTACACATGAGGTGTTTAATGTTTTTGAAATAGATATTCTCGGTTGTCTTATATAGGTTTTATATACCTATATATTATAGTTTTTATATTTGATGACTCTTAAGTTGGAATTGTTTTTAATATATAATTATTCATATATAAGATTAATGTTAGGTTAATGATTCAATAATTTTTTAATTAGAATACATTTATAACTATATAATTATATTTTATCATATATCAATTTAGTCTAATCATCATTAATATAGAATCAAAGTAATCATTGGTTCAATTATGGTAGCTAAACTCATTAATAAATATGACATCCCAAATATTATATAGACATACATATAATAGGATTCAGTTATTATAGTACGAGAAAGTAGTTAGGAGTTAATAGTACGAGAAAGTAGTTAGGAGTTATATGGCTAAAATTTTAAATTTAAATATAAGTATAAAAGTTCTCCAAAATACATAATAACTAAAGATCCAAGGACGTCTAAAGAGTGTTTCCAAAAATATAGAATATGTCAAAACAAAAGCTAGAAAAGGTCCTAAGAATTGGAAGCTGTGTCTTCTTTGTTCTCCAATGCTCATTCCAAGGGTACATCATCAGCTACTGCTCACATCCAAAGGATTGGATGATCATCGCAAGGGGGAAAGGCAAACACATACAACAAACAAATGCAAGGGTAAGCTAGGTATATAAAAAAAAACATGTTATCAATCAAGTATTTCAAGTATGTAATGACAATAATACAACACAAACTGGAACTGAATGCATTTTATTAATACCAATGACAAACCACGTGATTTGACCATCCGGACTAGTATGAAATGTCGAGTTCCAGGAGTTTGTGCACTTGTGGTGGTCCTACTGCTTTGCAAAGCCATTGTCGAGGGGTTTCACCCGACCACACACAAGTGTAAGCCCTTTAAAGCGGTATAGGCCTTCCAAGAAGCGCCTATCCTAGAACCTCCTGCTATTCTCACCACATGACTCATCACTCTCTACTTGAGCATGGATGGTCATTAGAATGTCAAGATAAACCCCATCAGGAACTCCGGCCATTCATACGGTCAATCACAACAAACTACAGGGCACCACCATGTAACCTCCCTCGAGGATCATGGAATTACGTCCATCAACCATACTTTGAACATACATGCTTTCAAACTATAATTCACCATTTTAAATCACATGATATTCCTCTTGAATCAATAAAGTACCTCATAAACCACTTTGATTCATCAAACATAAAATTTCATAGTCATTCAAGTGCATTCTTACTATATTGTCTCATACCAAACCCATACACCATCACACAACATCAACCATGTCATAAAACAACTCATACATTACATACTTTCACAAAACCATCACTTTTTAACACAAATTTCTTCATGACTTTTAATTATCAATAGTTAAGTAATTCAAACAGCTTGGAGACCCTCACCAATGGCTCCGGAAGGGTCAAAAACCCCCAGAACGACCAAAAGAACGTCCAAAACGGACATCCGAAACCCCACAAACTATCAAAAACAAAAGCAAAAGCAGAAAAGGGCACCCCACGCCCTTTAGGGGAGCCCGGGCGCCATATTTCTGGCAAACGTCGAATCAAAGGGCGCCCAACGCCCTTTTGGGGCGCCCAGGCATGGATTCTGCAGAATTTTCTGCACATTTTGTAGATTTGGAAGAACTCACACCCCTAAGTTTCGTTTTAGGCCTTTTGATGGATTTCTAATGATCCTAATTCGAAGAATAGGTTGATTCAAACTTGTCTAAGGTTTCTAAACACTCACAAACCTCATAATCTAGTAACTATGCATCGATTTAGTTTCTAAACCTTCAATTTTCCCAACTTAGAGGCCAATTTCTAAATTTAGCAATTAGGAGTTGTTTTGAACCACTTTATCACTTCCTACAAATCATATATGACCTATCTAAGTGTTCTAAATAGACCAAAACCATTACTAACACCAAATTCTAATTTTGACCCCTCTAGTTCCTCTAACATACCCTAATAACCCCTAAATTCATTTAACTTTCTACCTAAGATTCCATATACCAGAATTTACCTTATCTCATCACTCAATTTCAACATTTTAATAACTTACAAACCAATTCATGAACACAATTCACAAGATCAAATTCATAAATCAATATCACAAAATCTCTTACATGCATATCACTAAATTTTCAGTTCAAAACAATATAACTCACCAAGGCACTTCACATAACCATTATTTCACAGTTTTCAAACAGCAACCACAATCCATGCAATTCAATTTCATAAGACAAAACAGAAATTCCTGACTTCCCTAACCTCTCTATGAAGTAGTCCAATTCACAGGAGCCCTAATTGCTCAATTGCACTTCAAGGAAAGATTGAATTTACCTATGGGTCATAATTTGGGAGCAAGAATCAGATTTCAGAACCTAGATGGAAATAGAAATTGGGGAAAAACCCAATGAACTACATGCAACCAGATTTGTTGCATGTTTACAGTTTTAAAAAGGAATGGAGGGATGAGAACTCACTTACGGTTTAGATAGAAGAAATTAATCGGTGGAAATGAAAGCCTACAGCACCAGGATTATCTAGACTTCCTCTGATTGTGAAATGGGTGACTCAGTGAAAGAGTAATCTAGAGAGATGGTGGAGAAAAATTTGAAGAATAGGAAGTTAGAGAGAAAAGTGTTTGTAAGAAATGAAGTAGATACATAGTAAAAGTTTGTAATTATACTTCTGATATACTTTAAGTTTTAAAACATAGCTTCATCAACTTAATACTATTAAAACCTATCAGCCTTATTGCTAGGTTATTACAATAAACAACATGAATCATGATATCAATGTGTGATATGAAAATTTTAAGTCATGTGATCTAATTTAACTAGAAAAGAATAATGTATTGATGATCAATCAATGATAATGATTCCAATACCAATTATTAGAATCCTTGATAAAAAAAATAAAAAATAAAACACTATCAATTATAGAAAGTTGAATATATCATGTTAAATTATTCAAATTAAAAGCGCAAGTATACCTTAATTCTTTAATTCGAAAATGATAATGAAGAAATTTTACTAACACTACTTTCTTGAAAGAACCATTTAACTATTTCTCTGTTTCTTACTTATAATACAATGTCAGAATATAAAAGAAAATAATGTGATTTAAATTTTTTATCTATTTATTAATAAATAAAATTTTCTTATAATTCGTATTTATCATCACAAAATAAAATTATCCTAATGTTTTTAATATCTTTAAAATAATTCATATATATAAGTTGAATGTTATTACATTAATAATATAAGGTGAATGACGTTCTCCACTGCTAGCATTGCCGCTGCTCCTTATGGTTCATGGAAATCCCCCATCACCGGCAACTTGTCTCCGGCGCCTCCAAGGACCTGGGCGGCACCGCCGTGGATGGCCGTGGCCGCCTCATTTTGCTGGAATTCCGTCCATTAAAATCAGGGTAAGTAAGGTCTTTCAATTCTCTGTTATTTATATGTTTATTTATTTTTCTGTATGAAAGAGAGAGTGAGAGTGAAAAAGAAAATTACATATGAGTGGTCTTAAATAAGGTGTAAATATGCCAAAAATGATTTATGAAATTCAAGTAATAGATTTATGTTTTTAAAAAAGTCTGATTTCATCAATTAGTTTGTTATTTCATATTTAAGTTATAAAATAGGATTGACCTTTCTCTACATCAATATATAATTTTACTAATAATTGTTTTTATTACTATTTTAACTAGTACTGTTTATTTCAACTATTACCATTATTATCAATGTCCTTATTTTGGTGATTACTGTTGACCTTTTGTTATTGTGAAGATTATTGCCACCCCAACTAACAATATCACTGTCAATACCATAAATCCATCATATAAATATATACTTCTTTAACCTCCTTTTTATATGATATATATTTTTAAACTCATTTATTTTTAAACTAAAAATTCAAAAGAAAAATAAAACTAAAAAGATCCTAAACTATTTAAAAAAAAAATTAAAAACCAATTGTAATATTTAAAACTTTTTAAACTTATATCTAGAAACCATCACCGAGCCTTAATTGTGTATTCTCTTTTATCCAAACAAATTTCAATAGGGGTCCAAAAGGTGTAGTTCAATTAATCTGTTAGTTGCATCTTGTTTTGTTTTCTCTATAGACAAAGACATATGTTTTGAAAGTGGAATATTTTATTGAGATGTGTAAAAAACGTGTTTTCCTCTTATTTTATAATACAATGTATTATGAATTTCAAAGAAACTTCCTTATTTCAATTCTTAATCAGTAATTTAGTTGGAAGTTTACATCCAATAGTTTATATTAGGTTTATCATTTTCGGGTTCCTGTTTATGGAAAATCATCTCAAATAGATGCTTGTATTATTTTTTGTCTCAATTAGGTTCATGTTTTTGTAAAATTGAATCAATTGGAACCTTGTTGTTAATTGAACTGAACGATTAATTGTATCTCGTGACATGTTGATTAAGCAATTATCTATTATGTGGCACACTGAGGTCCCATTAAGTGGAATATATTTATTTTGACATTTAAATAAGTTAAATTGAATAAAAAAAACGTTTTATTTATTGTGTGAAATTAAAATGAAACATATTAGGGATAAGTTAAGGAGTTTTTGGTTAGATTGTTGAGTGTGCGAAATTAGGAAAAATAGGGTTTGAGTGGATTCGTTGTTCTCGTTTGAAATTGGGATATTTTACAATCAAATTAGTTCCCGATCAAGAGAATTAGTGTTTCGTTGGAGGATTTTAGTGTCATCTATCAGTGGTTTTTCGCTGAAATCGCCAAGTTGTTCGAGGTCAATCACAAGGAAGGTTATCATCAACTTGTTCGAGGTCAATCACGTGGAAGGTTAGTAAATGCGCTTTTGATTTAATTTTTTAATTATTTTGTCCTTTTATGCTTTTTCCATTTTGCAAACGTCGATGTCATGGATATTGAGGTCCTTGTTGATTGCAATGTGGTCCCCCATGTTTAAAATGCTATTCGAGTGTCTTTTTTAGTGGGTTGTGCTTTATATTTGTTTAATTTTTGTTGTCATTGTTATGTTATTATTTTATAGGTTAAATATTTGTATAGTGTATTGTTGTACGTCATGGAGGATCATTTTGAAGTTGTTTTCCACCATGGAGGAAAGTTCTTAAATGATGGGAAACTAAAGTATGAGGGGCAAACTACAACTTTATCTTTTGACCCAGACATGTGGAGCTACTTCCTTGTAGTCAGTGTAGCAAAAGGGCAGGGATATGATGGGTTTAAGGACTTGTGGTACTGTGTAGGAAGGGGTTCTGTGTTATATAATAGGTTGGAAGCCTTTGCGTGATGACAGAGGAACCATGCACATGATTAACTTAGCTAGGCTAAATGGTGAGTGTTGATAGGGGGAGCACTGTGTTAACTGAACCCAATCCCTGTGATGTTGGTTTTTGATTATTACAACACATTGATAATAAAAACAAATGAGTGTGTACTGTGTTATATGTTAAATGTGTACATGCTTACTGTGAAATATGCACATATTGTCTTTGTCACATTTATTGGACATATCATGTTGATTGAAGCATACTATTGTGTTTGTGAAGTGATTATATTTGTGTATGCACAATGTATGCTTTTGTGATATGAAAACCACATGCACAAAAGCATATATGCATGACTTAATCAGTTACAGTGTTGTAGCAATCAATTAAGGTCATCATACAACTTGAGTTTTGAACTGTGACAAAACAACTAGTTTTGAATCAATTACGTTAGTTGGTGAATCAATTAAAACTCGTGTGTTTGCACATATTTTTTTCAATGTGCTGTGATGAGTTTGCACATAAAACCCTTTGATTTTATGAAGAACGATTGAACATACCTACATTTTCATATATGATTGATTTCATCAGATAGGATTTACAGATTAATCAAAAGCTCCAAGAATCAAGAACGAGAAGAGTTTGACAGATCTTGAAGCATTCTTGAGAAGTAATTTGACTGGACTGCATTGACTGATCGTGTCTGCACAACTGAAAGTGCATCTTGTTTGATCAGGAAAGAAGACTTGCAATCTTGGATTTTTTATTTCCCTGTACGTGTGGCGTCAGGAAGAAGAGTGGTGTACTCTTGACTTTGAGAGGGGATATCTCAAAGGGTTTGTTGTGACAAGGACGAGGTAGTTCTGTGTTGGCAGATTTTGTTGTTCTATATTTTATTGAGAGTTTGTGAGGTGTTTACATTTGAGAATTGCTCTGTAAAGCCTTAGTTGTAATACTCTAATCATTGTAGTGAATTACTCTCCAAGCAAAGGTTGATTGGGAGAGTGACTGAATGTAGGCATTGAGACCAAACTAGTATAAAAATCGAGTTTCCTTTTCTTCTCCCTATTTCTTTACATTTGCACTTATATTTTGCATTGTCATATACGCATACTGTTTTACATTGCACACAATTGCTTACAACACAAGAAAGATTTCAAGAACACTATCATTTGCAAAAAATATTTAAAAGTGCAAGCTTTTATAAGACATCAATCCCCCCCCCCTTTTCTTTCTCTCTTGGTGTTGAGAAACAAATTCATCAATTTTAACAGTCAAGTTCATCTCTTTGTTGTTCACACAGTCTCTGAACCTGAGGTGACATAATTGTTAAAATATGTTCCTCATAATACACCTGAAGCAGAAGTTCAAGTTGTGATGCTTGATAGTCGTCAGACTATAGGTATAAATGATGGTGAATGTCAACAGGAGAGTGAAATACAATATGAGATGCTTGCCATTGAAGGTCAGAGAGTTGAATGTGATGATGATGATGAAGGTGAGAGTGAAAGACAGGGTGAGGAGGGTGAGGGTGATCATGTTGTTGAAGGTGAAATTGGAATAGAGGTTGATGTGGCTGAGTGTGAAGGAGATGGTGTTGATGATCGTAGTTGGAGTTCTAGTGGTGAGGATTGCAATGTTGATGTTAATGATGATTGTATGGAAAGCCTGGTTTGTAACACCCCTTCTCAGAGTGTCACAAAAATTTTTTGTTTTTTTTATTCATTTACATTTAAAACCACAATATTTTATATCATAATACAATAATATTGTCAAAGTTTTTAAGAGTGATTATTGGATTACAAATCGAATCTTAAAAGTAGTTTAAAATTACAAACCACAACATTTCATAATTTAAAATACATATTTAAAAGTCCCAAAGAGTATTTTCCAACGCATCCTCACACTAAATGTCTTCGGTTTTACTTGAAACATCATTTACACCCGTATAATAACACGAGTTATACGATCATCGTAGACACACAAGTAAGGTGAGCTAACCGAATACAGAAAAGCTTAAGTTGCATATAAACTTACTTACACACTTTGAACATTTAATAATATTATTATCGTAATAATAGGATCATACTACCTTTACGTGTAGCTTCGCACACTACTCACTTCTCATCTTTCACACGTAACTATTAGATCTATCTCGGTTTTATTCTTCACACACATCTGATAAACATATACCAAAACCAGTCCCTCATATGGATTGCGGATAAGAGTCGTCCTACGCACACCGCTTTGGACATATCTCCCTGGTTCTTCAAGGGCTTACGAGTAAAAACATTGGTGAGTAACACCCACTCACCAAGCATAATACTCAACACAAGTCAGAAACCCTTGGTGAGATATATGTACCCTCTTGAGAGAGAAAAAGTAACAGGTCTCGAATCCACCTATCGCCTTACATAGTCAAAAGGAAATCATCCTTTTTAACTAACGAGATAAATATAAATCACCCCAATGATACACGACAAGACTAGAGAATCAATAAGGGTTTTCCTATTAAACTCAAAGATCTCAACATACGTCAATTAGAATTAAGTCTAAAAATACATTCAAAATACGTGTTGTCTATTTTGACCTTTACTCAATGTTTTATTCGTAATTTTCTCTACAAAACTCCGAATGAAAAATTTTTTGTTTTGTTGGATTCTCGACTCAAAAATCCTTCAAATGAATGCTAACTCGAAATTTTTGCATCACTATACTAGATATAGTAAATTTCTTAATGGTAACGTTTTTTTAAACTATAAAAGGAGATAACCTCGAGGAAATGGTATTTGTGTCACTCCATAAAATAAATTACTAAGATCTCTAACTAAAGAAAATTATTCACGAGTAAAGTGATAAGACATCAAAAACAAGTGTGCCACAGTTTAGTGAAGTGTACATGTGAAAAATTTGGATGAAATAATAAAAAATTATTTGCTAAGGTGCTTTCAGTTGGCATAATTGAATAAGCTGCCCCACATTTTTTTTTATACTAATAGGAAAATTTCTCTAGCCCTTTTTGAAAAGAATGAAAGAGTAAATCTATCTCCTAAATAAAAGAAATAAAACATACGTAAGGTGATTAAATAAAATAAAGACATCAACATTTGTCTCCATATGGTTGATAAGGAATCTTTCACAGTTAACTAGAAACTCAATTAATATAATAAAATGAAACAACAACATCTTCAAAAAGATAAAATAAACTAAGGATAGGTAGGTCCATGAGTCAAAAAGATAAAATAAACTGAGTTTACTATGTCTATTTACTCTGCTTTTTATGAATTATGCACATAGTAGACAAGGAGATAATTCTATGTACACGGTTTTTAAAGAAAAACTCTTACAGAAATGATTTAGTCTCACACCATCTATTCAATATAGTAACCCGAAAACTCTTCCACATAGAACATCAAAGAGTTTAGAGAAAACATACAAGTGTTTGCATCCAATTTTCCCATTATTTCTAAACTCAATTCTATAAGGTATTGGGAGCTATAGGTTTCAGTTAGTCATCACTCTAGTTCACCCATTTACAATTAGGATATGTCGTTCACCAATTTTCATGAAGAAGCACAGAAACACACACCAATCAACTATGCTAACATACTTCAATGATATGATCAGAACACACATTTCATATTCAAACCTTACAAGGTATTCATATAAGGTAGTCAAAGGTTAGCTTCCCTACCTCAAGTATGGTAAGATTTGATAACTCTTGTTGCTCTAAGATCCACTACTACTCCTCTTGAAGGATCTATGCCTCTCCTAGATGTTCACAAAGATTTCAGATTATCCTCACTTCCTTTCCTCTAACTTTCTGATTGTTTTTGTTAATTTCATTAAGCTAGAAGGCTAACATTTTATACTTTTTTCAGTAACCTAATATTTTGGATGGTTCTAATCAAAGAGGAACCAAGTCCTTTAATCTCTATTCCTTGTCTCCGCAACTACTTTCAATTTTTGTGCATGTTTTGTTTCATTTCTTTGCAAGCATATAAGTTTTGTTGTATGAAGCTAAATTATCACATATGCTAGGGTGGAAAGGAAAAGGAGAAGATTATGTGTTGGGAAAAAGAGAAAAATTATACGTCATGGATGGTGAGAATGAGAAAGCTACGACATTCTCAACCACAAAATATGAATTATTAGCATTTACGTGACAAAGGCATCATGCTTTCCTAATCCAATGCTATTAATCAATTATAACAGAGGGTTTTCAATTCTCAGGGTCGTACATGTATAAAGCTTATCAATTCACTAATTTTTAATTCAAAGGATTCAAAAACTAAATAATTCAAAGGCTGATAAGATTTAGCATTTTCTATTCTTGTAATAGAGGTAATAAAAAAAATTTCATTCAATTCTTTCAGTATAAGAAATACCAAAAATTGTAATCATTTCAATTCACTCGTATAAAATATTTTTCATTACAATTTTAAATTTAAAAATATCCATCACTCTTAATCTTTTTAATTGACGTAAAAGAATTTTCTATATTATTCATAAAATTTTAGATTAGGAAATCATTTATCTTTCACTGGTAAAATCATTTAATTTTGTATTTAAATTCGTATTCATTCATAACAATCAGAAAACTTTAAATTAGTGAATAAGATGCAACTATCAATCATAATTTCATCAGAGATAGTAGAAATATTAAATTTCATAAGATTTTCATCTTTATTTGGAAACAACTCACTCGGGAGAAAAATAACTTATCATATTTATTTCGGGTCTTACATGGTTGATATAAATGTTTACTGTGATATAGAAGAGGAGGTAGGAGATGGAGTTGAAGATCATTTGATAATGTGGAAGTTGATATGCAAAGTCTTTCAGATCAATATGATGGACCATCATGGACTGAGATGTCGGGTAGTGATGTTGATGATGGCATAAATAGTGATGATGAGAGGTTTGTCCGATGATGAATGAGAATCCGAAGAATTAGTTAGTGGAGCAGAAAGTGATGAAGAACATGATGAAGAAGAGGGTTATGAGATGTTTGTAACATTTTGTATGCTTAAAACAATGGTGGATTATAAATGGGATTTGGGGACGTATTTTGCTGAGAAGCAAGACTTTTTGGATGCCATAAAAAGCCATGCACTAGAAAATGGGAGAAATATCAAATTTGTTAAAAAATAATAAGAGAATTAGGTTAAAATGTATGAGTGCTAAAGGAAAACGCCCCTGGATGGCATACTGTGCTTATATGGAGAAAATTCATATGTGGCAATTAAGGACTATTGTTGACAACCACAACTGTAGTAGAGAACACAAACTAAGACTACTTAATGCAACACTGTCATAATTTGAAATAATAGAGACTACTTCAAGCTATACAAGAAGTGGTTTCTAGAGTTAATCAACAATTTTAAATTTAACAAATTTAGAATTTCTCCAACATTTGGAATTCATATACACTAATTAATATCAATTATCTTGCGCAGAAATTCAAGACTACTACAACAATTCATGAGAAGCCACTTTCATCCATAAGGAAAGCTACTGCAAAATATTTAGTTAGATTATATAATAGTTCATAGTTATTAGATTTAAAATACATTTGAACATGTTGATTTAAAGTTATTAGACTTTGTACATTATGTGATGTTAAAATATATTTGAACATGTTTGATCTGTTGAAATTGAATTTGTGTACATATTTTGATATGCAGGTCTGATTTTGTGATAATGGTCACAACCACGGTAGAAAGTTACGTTTTTTATTTTTTTTAAAAAAGAAAAGAGTTTTGGTCGTGGTTGTAGCACGAACCGCAATCTATTCCCGGCTTTTAACCGCAGTTCGAACCGCGGCCTATAGTTGAACGATTTTTTTTTTTTTTTAAAAAAAAACAGAGGTTTTGGCCGCGGTTCCTACTACAACCGCGGCCTATTTCCCAACTTTTTACTGCGGTTAGAACCGCGACCTAAAGTCCTAGACTTTTTACCACGTCTAGATATGTCGTTGTTCATAAACCGCGACATATAATAAAAAACAACTGCAGTCGTTTGCCTTCACTGCACTAGTAAATATCAGATAACCATAGTTATTCAAGACTGACTACGTAGTGGGGAGGGAATTGTTTCAAAAATTCAACTACGATTGAAAAAAAAAACTGGTTGAAAAGTTCAACCAGGATCTTGTAGGCAGATGACAAGGAACTACTTGAATTGAGTTCAACCAAGACTACCTGGAAATAACTTGAGAGGTTCAACTAGAATCATCTAAGTAAACAGTAAATAACTTCTTGAATTCGACTAAGATAGCATAAATAATTGACAGGAAAGTGTTTGAAAAATTATTCCAAAACCGCGTAAATGGATGATAGAAAACTGCTTTAATTGAGTTCAATTAAGACCGTCTAAATTGACCACAAGTAAAGTAAAGTAATTTAGTTATGCAAAAGATATAATCATGTATGATCACATCAAATGTTTTGTTGGTATGAAGATTTTGTTCACGGGGTCACAGGATGTAAAAAAAAAGGGGGGAGTGAAATTGTATAATGGTTAAGAAATTTATATGTATTAGTTTTTAATTTCTTTATTTAAAATTATTTAATATTTTAAATGCTTTACTACGATAAATAACTTAAATTTATTAAATTATAATTTTTTATTTAGATAATGTAATTCTATTTCTATCATAAAAAAAAAAACTAAATACAAGTTACCACTAAATAAGATTAATGATTTCAATTAAACAATGGTAAACATCCACAAAAATATTATAAATTTTAAGAGAAAGAAAACTAAGTGATGTCTATAAAAACAAATAATCCTACGTAAAGATAACTCTAACAAATTTTAACCCAAAATACCTCCATTCTAAATCGATGAATAAACCATTTATACAACGTTAATATAACAGAAAACCCCTTTCAGTTACAATAAATAGTTACAATAAGGCAAGAAAATCGTAGAAAAACCAATAATTTTCCCAATTCCTTTATTATTATTCTTTAATATATATTTGTTTACCAAATATTTACCTAAATAATACAATAATGTATAAAACATTTTAAATCTTAGGTCACCAAAATAGACGCAACCACAAAGAAGACCATCAAAATGGACGCTATCATGAATTTTTCATATCTAAGATTAACATAAAACACTTACACTATAAGAACGTAGCCTATATATGTCTAGATTCATTTTCAACTGATTAAGAAATATAAATAAAAAAATATATATAATGTATGCATAATATTTCATTGTTAATGAGATTGAAAGATATTAAAATTGATAAAATTACATCATAATTAACATAAAGTTATAAGTTCTTTGAGAAATTAGATTTGAGAAGCTTAGGATTAGGTTTACCATAATCACTATCCTACTATATTACAAAGGATGAGATACACTTAATCAATTCCTTTATAATGACATTTCAACTTTTTTTTTTTTTTTCAGAGCATCAACTTCCTGCAAATTCAAAAGGCAAAAACTTGAATAAGAAAATATTCATAAGCTTGTAAATGTAGTTTAAGCATATTACCTTTTTGTCTTGATTAAACCCTATAAAATATTTTTACAAAGAAAACCTATAACATCTGAATTTAGTAAAATAAAACTATTAAAAGAAACATATAATTGATAATTATATAACAATAGTTACAAATTTTCGAAGAATAAAATTCTTCACCTGAAGAACAAAAGGACAATCTATACTGTAAGCTTCACTTCTAACCTCTCCCTAAGCCAACTGAAAATATTGTATCCCTAAACTCACACCATTAAGGAGATCATCACAAAAGAGAAAACAGTACACAGACAAACAAACACAGAAGAAGGGTAAGCTAGTGTATCAAAAGATTTTACATATCAATTTAAAACGATAACAATATACAAGCATATGATAAATCCAACAACACAATCCTCTGTCCAATCCACTTAAAACCCTTTTTACTGTCCGGACAGATGTATTGACATCAGACTCATGGGAAACCTACACCCATGTATAGTGGAGCAACCTAGCTCAAAAATAATAACAATAATCACATCCTCAACCACCACCAATAATATCATACACCAAGGTTAATCCGTCAAACATCTATGGCCCTAAACAGTGACCATAGACTAGGACCTCCTGCTACTTTCCATGACATAATCACCTATCTCTATATGAGATGGGGTTATTGAAAGTGTCAGGATCATTCCCCAATCCAGGAGCCCCTACATCAATACATAACACCACACCACCAACTTAGGATATTCCTCCTTGGAATTCCTTTATCACATGATACTTGAAATCCATACCTCACATATTATTCCAAATCATCATCATCACATCATTCAAATCAAACATGAACACATAAGAAAGAGTATACTTAAACCAGGACCATTCGTTAAACGCATACTCTCGCTGAGCGAATCCAGATATTTCTCGCACAACGACCCATCTCGCCGTGCGAATAAACTCCCAATGGTACTGGACCGCAACCCCTCACATAGTGCCCCAACTCGTTATGCGAAAGTCCAGACAGTAGCCCAGACCCCACAAACACTCGTTGTGCGCCCCCTTCACTATTCTAATAACTCTGGTAATGATCCTAGACCACAAATTGTCGCTCAACACACAAATTCGCTGTGTGAATCATCAAACAGAGAGTAAACCCCCCTCAACCATTCGCACAACGTACCTACTCGTTGTGCGAATCAACAAACAGAGAGCTAGTCCTCATGACCATTCGTTGAGCGACCCAATTCGCTCAGCTAGACTGCATAATTCTGCAACACGAATTCTGCAAAATTATGCAATTAAAACCATATTTACCATTTCTAACTATTTTTCCCAACTTCTAACTCTCTTAATTTGTGTTATATACCTAATTATACTTAACCAATGCTATCTAAACACTTCTAACCTTAGTCTAAACAATTAGACTCAAGATCTCACTAAAAAACTTACAAAAACTCAACTTAGAGGTTCAAATTGAATTCTACCATTTGTGGCATAATTCTAAGCCACTTAGGGACTCTAACAAGTCTCAATTGACTTACCTAAACTCCTCAAATTTACCATTTGCACGCAGAATCCCTGTCTCACATTTTCACTAGTTCACTTCCTCATAATTGAGTTCCAAATCAAGTTGAACTCTCCCTAGTCACCACCAGACATTCACACTTCATATTTCTGCTATTTTGATTGCTAGAACAACTCACAATTCAATTATAACTAACTCTGAATACCTCTGCTCAGTTTACAACACTTCTCTCATAATTTCCTTAGCCAAAACCCCATTTTTAGACAAAATGACTTACAATCAACATCAACCATTTCTTTCCCCCAATTCAATCATCATACTAACTTCACAAACACTAATTTACAAGTCATTAACACATACAAACAGATTTAACATGTTCTATATCATTCATCATTACACAAAACATCATTTAGATCATTATCATCAAAGTACGATTAGATTCTCACTTTCTCAACATCTTCATTCTTACACATAAATCACAACACATACAAAACACACTTCTTTCAACAAAAATCAAAATTTTAAAATAAAGATTCTAGCTTCCCTTACCTTACACCGACGATACACAACTTTAACTCCTCTAAACACTCCGTCGATCACTTGTGGTACAAGGAACTTCTAGAAAACCTACAAGTTACCGATTGATGATTGAAGAACAACCTTAGAATCACCAACAAACTAAGAATTTAAACAGAGGAGCACTTGATTCATGCAAAACAAAATTGTTCTACATAATCAAAACCCTAAAGGCTAAGAAAAAGAGGTTTACCACTTACTTGCTCGATTCAACAAATTGATTGATTGAAGAGGTTGCCCTTGATGCCAGGATCACCTAGACACTTCCTGATCGTTGAACAGATGACTTAAGGTCAAGAACCTTTAGAGAGAAGTGAGAGAAAGCAAATAGGATAGTGTTTTAGAGAGATAGAGGAAATTAAGATAATGAACCGAGTGTTAGAAACTTATATTTATATTATAAGACTATTTTAATATAAAATACTCGGTCTCATTATTTTAATACATCTGTCTACTCTAATACTCTATTTTCTAGGTTCTTACAAAAACAATATAATAATATAAACGAAATATATATATATATATATATATATATATATATATATATATATATATATAATAATTATTATTATATTATAATATTTAAATATGTATGCATAATATTAATGGTTAGTACCTGGATTGTTGTTCATATAGGATATGGTGTTATTCAAGCTTCCGAACCAGAGTTTTTTAGTATATGTTACATAAATTGATCTTAAAAATGGTGTGACGAGGATGCCTGTTGAAAATGTTTCCATTTTTGGAATATTCCTTACTCTTACTGTGTTCAACTTAGGCCAATATATAATTTTACTTTGCCTGTAAAATCTTAGCAACATTGGAAGATCCTTCAATACAAGATATTGTAGTTCAGGAAAAATGACAGAAACATTTCCATCTTCAAATATATCATTAGACATGACCTCTTCCATTTTATCACATTTACACAATTTGAGTATCTTGAGTTTTCTAAGATTTTTGATGGAAGAAAGTGAGAATAAACTTTGAAGGCTATGACAATGGACAATGTAAAGTGACACCAAATTTGGAAAAAATGAAACCTGAGGTTCCNTATTCCAGACATACTTCAATTTGATTAAGTTAATCAATGATAAGACCTCTAGTCGAGGAAGTATTTCAGGAGTGTTATGGTCAAGATTGTCATCTTCAAGATCAAATACCTCTGCCAATATTTCACATTTGTCCAAAGTAATTTTTTTCAAATTCTTGAATTTCAAGATCACACCAAAAGATATAGCACTCAACAATTTGTTGTTGTTGGTCAAACTTAGATCTTCAAGTTCACAAAATGACTCAGATAGATAATTGGAATGCCAAAGCTTCTCTACATCCATATTTATAATATGAAGTTCCTTTAATTTTTCCACTAAAAGCTGCAAGAAACATATGATAATTTAAGGTTATGGAGTTAGATAATTTAAAAAACTAAGGGAATGAACTATATTGTTTGAGTAAACAAAGAAAATTTGATAATTTTGCATAATTCCATGGCATACACATATATATCAAATGACAAAAAGAGTTAAACATGTGATAAATAGTTTGTAGTTGAAACTTACTGAACTTGGAAAGAAATAATTTGTCGTAGATGATTCTGTAAGAGATTTGGGATCTTCAACAAACGATCTCAAAGCAGAACAATTTGCTATTTTTAATGTTTGTAAGGATGGAAATTCAGATGTATAGGGAAAGAGAACAAAGAGCTTTGATAGGTTTTCAAGAGATATATCCTTCAATTCATGAAATGTGAGTTTCTCTCTCCTTTTTTCTTCTTCTTCTTTAATCAAAATAATGTTCTTTAATGTCTCACAATCAGAAATTTCCAGATTTGTTAGTTTTAATGGCACTTGTAACGAATGAAGAGACTTACATTGCTTCACTCGTAGAATTTTCAGATTTTGATAAAACTTGGAAATTTGTTTGTTGACAATGCAAGTTAACTTTGGAAGATGAATCAAAGCTAGTTCAGATAGTTGTTGTAGAAGTTGTGTGGAATAAGGTATTTCTTCATGAATGTTGAATATGATTTTTAATTCCTTACAATGACTGACAAAGAGTTTCTTCAAGTTCATCAACTCTTGTAATGTCTTAGAGGAGATGACACAAACCATGTTGTCATAACTGTCAAACACAATCTCATTCAATTCAAAAAAAGACTCCCCATCAGTTGTAAACATTTCATGTGAATCTGCAAATCCGGTCGTGAGTTTTGTCAATAATGGACATGTTTCTATCATCAAAGATTTTAGACTTGGGAATTCTAAATGACCATTGTAGATTTGTGTCAACTTTGGGAGAAACTTAAACTCCAATTTACTCAATGATGGAAAGTTAGTTCTTGGACCACCTGCATAATTATATTGATAATCCCTAAAAATAGTATATAAGGCTTCACATTTTTCTATAATTAATTCCTTAAGTTGGTGAAGCTTCTCCACCGGATACTCTTCAAATATATATTTGAGAGAGGAAACATGTATGATGTGTAAAATTTGTAGGTTTCCAAGGTCAACAAATTCTGGATTGTCATGAAACCAAATATACTTTAAGTTGACTTTTATTAATTTTAGTTCCTTTAGCTGTGTGAAAATTTTGCCATATTCAGTCCCTCTTCCAGAACAAAAATAATATAGTGAGCAGTCTTGAATGTTGATAACTTGGAGTTTGTGTGACCTCCTTGATAATATATTAAGAAAATCCTCCAATCTTTCTTCACAGTTATTTACATGAAGAATTTGAAGGTTGGTGAAATGGGAACTTTGAAGATTATTGAATATCTCATATAACTCTCGATTGTTAGATATACTGTAATTAGTAATGAGTGAGAGTTTGTCATCCTGCATTAATTTTTTATTGTTACATAAAAAAAATATATGTTGTATGTGTTATTGTGATAAATAATGGTTGAGAGAGAAGAACTCACCAATAATTCAAAAAGATATGAAAGCTTGGTCTGAGGGTCAATTTGCTCTTCATTTTCTGTTATTAGAATCGATTTTAACTCTGATTCTTTTATCATTCCCAAACCAAACTTCTTCACTTTGGGACAGTCCTTCAAAACCACATTGTCTAAGGATGACCATTTAAGAGTTTCTCCTGAAGAAAAGCTTCTTAGATTCGGTAAATCTTGAAGATGCACTTTCTTCATTTCGCATAATTCAACTGTTATTGCAGCTCTTCCTTCCTTCGGAAGATCCTCACTTTTCCGCTGTCCATAAATATTAAAACTTTAAATGATTAAAACAATTTCAAATATTAAAACTTTATTCACTTTTGTGTCAGTATATCAAAATTGTTACACTGTCTAAGTAAGTACTACAGTATATTTAAATAAAAAAATAATAATTTGATAACTAATACAATCAAATAATAATTTTGTTATAATAAGAATACGATAATATATAAAAAGATTATTGATAAAAATAAATGAAATTGAAATTGTTAATATATTATTTTGTTTTTAGATGTATTATGTGTAGTAATGTGTGAGCTTGCTTAGCTAATCACAAATTCTCACCCTTATAATAAATGCGGCCTCCCTGTCCCAGCCCATAATTTCCAGTGCAAGATCTTTCCCCCATCTTCAAATCAAAGAATAAAAATTTAATTAGTAATTTAACTTTTATTATTTTTGTAAATATTGAAAGGAAAAATATACCTTTAGAATTCGAATAAACTTAATGAATATTCAACAATAATTAAGAGAAAAAATAAAAATTTATATAATAAAAAGAAATAAATTATTTGAATGAAACGAAACCTAATTAATATCTAGTTATAATTCAAATACTCTATTTATTTTATCAAAAAGATATCGTATATACTAGAAGAAATATATCTATGTGTCTAGTTTTATATTATGATAAAAGAAAAAAAAACTGAATTACTAAAGTAAATTATAAAAATATATCATAAGTAAATAATTTTTATGATTTTATTGTTATAATTAACTAAATTTCAAAAGAAAATTATAAAATATAAATGATAAAATTTGTCTAATTAAAATATAATATGAAAGAAAATTATCAAATAGTGTATCTCCTTATTTAGTAATGCATATTTACGATATCAATTTTATATAATAATAATTAAAATAAAAAGTATTATTAAATTTATAAAAATATGATCATAAATAATTTTTTTTATGATTTTACTGTGGATAGTTTTTCCTTTTATCCTGAATAGTTAATTAAGTTTTAAAAATAATTCCAAAACCTAAGAGTTTACAGAGAATAGAGCTAAAAGAAAAGAATCTTTATGAATAGTAAACATTAACAGCCCCAATAGAACAGCCTATAACTTTCATTCTATTCTGTCGTGTCCTTGAATTAGAAAAGTATGAAATTTGTGCTTTATTCCTATTTTTCTATTCTAAATATTAATTAAATATTTTTTAAAGAAAAATACAAATACATACAAAAAAATAATGCTATTAATGATTCAGTGTAAAAACTGACACATTTTATTTTTAATAAAAAATATTAAGAAAGAAATTTAAATGTTAAAAAAAATAACAAAAATAATAATTACATAAATATCAAAATAATTATAAAAAAATTAAAAAATTAAACATAATTACAATTTTATAAAAACTATAACATATTAATTTTGTAAATGTTTTGAAAGGAAAACAAAACCTTTAGAATCAGAGTAAACTTAATGGATCATGAACAAATCGAATAATTAAGAGAGAAAATAAATTTTTATATAGTAAAAGAAATTATTTTAATGAAAGGAAACTAATATCTAAAAATAACAAGGTGAATAAGTTTTTTATATGACTTAATAAATAAAATAAAATTATTTTAATAATTTAAATTAGAATTGGACATGATATTAAGCAGGCTTATAAATGTATGTCTCGTCTTTATATGAAATTTAAAAAAAAAATAAAATTAAGTAACAATATTTTATTAGCCTCAAGGCTTATGTAAAATATATCTCTTATCGATTGAAAATTTTAATTATATTTTACTTTCTATCATTGTTAGCAGGGAAAATGAGCAGTGTGTAATATAATAACAAGGGGATAAAAAAGTTATCTCGTGATTATTTGTTGTGGAGAAATATAATACAAATTGAAATACATTATTTATATGAAAGATGATAATTTTAAAATTGTAAAGTTTAGAAATATCAAATGTTATAATTACCTGCGCCACATTTTCTTTGCTTTTGAAATGCAGAAGAAGTATAAACAGACAAATGTAGAAGAAAAATGAACATGTATTTATATCTCCACTTAAGAAGAAAAGGTTGTATTCTTTTCTTTCAATGTTAATGTTCCTCTCATATACCTTTTACTAATTCCTAACTTAAATCCAACGCCAGAATAACAATATGTGAGTGTTCCACACAAAACGTAAGGCATTTCTTTTTAGTGAGACTCACTTTTTTCTTAAATAATGATTGAAAGATCATAATATTTTAATAATTTCTTTATAATAGATTATGTGTCATTATTTTATTGATTTGTATTTTATATATTTGAAACAGATTAATCAAAACAATTTTACAAAAGTTGTCAATAAAAAATTGTTAAAGATACAATTTTTTTTATTATCTAACGCAGTTTCACTTAAAACTATATCATACTATATCATAATATAGACGGCCAATAAGACCCCAGCCTGTATGCACCACTTAATCCATGTTAGAGAAATAGTATAGAGTAGTCCAAAAAGGCAAAGAATAAAAGAAAAAGAAGCTCATCTCATATTTTACAAAAATGTCACTTTTACAACATTTTTTATGAAATTTTAAACAAAGTACAAATACAGATGATTTTAATCAATTTCAGAAGACATAATTTATATTAAGAATTTCTCCCATTTCTCATAAACCATAAGTATTTTTTTCAGAGTATTCATCTCTCTTCTTTATCTAGCAATAGAATTATTTTCATCTTCCTTATTTTCATTGCGCCATTTAAAATGATTGTATCCTTGAAAATCTTCATTTCCACTTTGATGTTTGTTAAAATAGAATGTCTCAATTTTTCACACCAAGAGGAGGTGAATTGGTGAAATATAAAAATAAAAGCTTTTAAAATCTTTCACAAAAAGTGATGCCTTTTTACCTTTCTTGAATCGTAAGGTAAAAGATTTTTAATGTAGCGGAAACTTAATCGAATAAGTTTCAATTATAAAAGAGAGTAAGGATCAGAAAATTCAAACACTACATTTTTATACTGGTTCGACCAACCTTTCTACATCCAGTGTCCTTCCAACCACAAGAAGCAAATGCACTATAATGATCAAAATTTTTACAACAAGGTTTTTACAGAAGACCTCACGTCAAAAATGTAAAACACCTCTCTAACACTCTAATCAAAATATAGGCAATACATAACAAGAACAACGACAATAATCTCCTTTCCTGCCGTCTAACCCCTTTGAGGCACCCTCAAAGTCAAGAACACACACGTTCTTCTTCCTGTAATCACAACAGGGAACTCAAACCAATCTTCAAAAGATTGCAGAATCTGATTGCGTAATAACACCCAAATGTGCAGATTGATCAGCCTTTAATACACAACAATCTTGCTCTTCAAGAAATCACTAGTTGTTGATCACCACGGTCAATCTTGTTTCTTGGAGCTTTTCCCCTCTTTTTGTAGGATCACAGCTTTCTGTAAAAGATATGAAAATGTTAGAATAACAAAAGTTCCTACAGAATTCAAATCTACGTCAATTTATAGTTAAACACATATCAGACACAATTTAATCGACTTAGCCACTGATGTAATCGAATACAACAATTTTTTTATAACAATTAGCAGCAAACACAGCAATTAATTGAATACGCAATTAATGCAGTCGACTATCATTTAATGCTTGGTCAATACAGCACACATGCATTAACAGATTTTCAAAAAAATAACTAACTTAATCGAATATAGCACGCATGCAATCGATTAAACAACAATGCTAAGCATACGTTTGAAAAAAATTTCTCTTTTAAAAATCTCACAGGACACTTGAAAAGGGTTTGTGCAAATACATGAGTTTTAATTGATTCATCCCATAATGTAATCGACTTAAAATTGTTGTTTTGCCACACATTTAAAGTTTAACATAAGTGCTTGTGGTTTTCCTTTTCTATAAACATATGTCATGCATTCACATATAAAAACACATATGGAACACAATGATATGCAATGAACAACACAATCATGTTCTCAAATATGCTGTAAATAGATTTAACACATTGATCAAAAGCATATAGCATGTAAACATAGAACATGTAACACAGATGTGTTATTAATTATGTGTTGTCATCATCAAAAATAGATATTACTGAGATTGTGGGTTAAGCTAAACCTGTGCTCCCCCTATCAACAATCTCAACAATGTTCAAATGTCCAACCATAACAACCATTTCATTAACACTAAATAAATTTACCCCCAATAAAAATATAAAACCACACATCAAACCATGTAATTAGGTCAACCCCAAAATTGTTTCCCACCGTTCTTAACAGTGTTGGCCACTCTCAAGATTGTAATCCCCACAATGACATATTTGTGTTTCAACCAATCCTCTGGATGAACCACCACGAGAGGTCCCCCAGAAGCAAGACGAACAACATTGATTCCATGACATTACTATTAGAAAGTGGATTTAAGCCTAACTCAACCCCACAAAACCAGCTTGTAAGGTGAGATTTGCACCCACTTATATATTATAATTTATCCTTATCTCTAGTCGATGTGGACTTCCAACACACCCCCTTCACGCCGAGGTATAGACATCTCGAGCGTAAGAGTAGAATTAATGGGTGGTCCAATAGTGTCTCGACAACGGGTGGAAAGAAATGCCTACATATATCACGCTACAATAGGCTCTAACCTGGCTTTGATACCATATTAAGAAGTAGACTTTAAGCCTAACTCAACCTCACAAAAACGGCTTGTAATGTGAGGTTTGCACCCACTTATATATTATAATTTGACCTTATCTCTAGTCGATGTGGACTTCCAACAATTACAACTTCAACCAACTCACAACGACAGAAGAACACTTTGTGAAGCAACTTGAAATGAGAGAACAACACTTCGTGAACGAACTCACAACGAAAGAAGAACACTTTGTGAAGCAACTCGCAACGAGAGAAGAGCACTTTGTGAACTAAGTCCCAACTCACAACGATAGAAGAACAAGCTTCAAACTTCACTTAGGGCAACCTACACGTTTCTCTTGTAAAAGGACACGTTAAGAACAACATTGCACAGTACATTTAGACATTTTTACTTGTTACAAATGTGTTTTACCACATTGTTAACTCTTTGGCAAGCATACCAAATCGTTCTAAGTAATAAACCAGTAAGACCGAATATTGTATCCCAAGAGACTCGTATAACACTTTACTATCGTATAATTATCTAACTAATTTAGACTAAAGAATGATTCCCTTTAATGTGAATTTAGTGCAACGAAAATAAACATAAAGCATAAGTAATGAATTGAACTTCTTGGGATTAAAACACTAGGAAATGAGATGATTAGAAATGATATGGAATGGAGATGTTGGAGAATTATTAGAAATGATAGGGGGAGCATCATATTCTTCAATGGTCTCTAAGAATTTTTTTTTTTTATGTATCTCTTAAGCACTTTCTTTCCATGTTACTTGTATTGTCATTTTTTGCTAATGCCCAAAGGGGGAGAGTAACTAGAAAATAGTTTCTTGTTGTGCATCATCAAACAAGGGGGAGATTGTTGATAGAGGGAGCTATGTACAGTTGAACCCATATCTCACATATGTGTTTTTTTATTATGACAAAAGAAATGTTTTATAGTTTCTTGCACAAGAAAATGACAAAACAGTTGCTTGATTATATTTGTGTTTGTGCTTGAACTAATTGTTTTATGCATTCATTGATTAAGAATGAATCATTGATTGAAACACTTTGCACATTGCATGTCTGCATGAAATAATCGATTAACTGTTTGATTAATTTGTTAAAATTCATCACATATCAGTATATGTTCATCAAAGGCAAAGCAATCAAGTTTTAACCAATTACATTATGTGTATAATCGGTTAAAACTCGTTGTTATGCCAGTACATGATTATTAGGTGCATTGATGTGTTTTGAATGGAAAAAGTTTTCAAAATTGCATAAGTATGGAACTTAACCGATTATGTTATTTTCCTAATTAGTTAAAATGCGTTTTATGTGAAAACTTTTTTCTTGAAAAGCCATAACTGTCAATAACGGTCATATTTTGAATGTTGTGGTGTGTATGAAATGTTTAATCGATTGCATGCACTTTTAATCTGTTAAATCTTGTGCAAATGTAAAACTAGTAAAGTTAAAGGAAAAGCTTAATCGATTACATTAATTGTTTAATCGATTAAAATGCATCAGAGTTCCAAACTCTATAAATAGATGCATTGCTCTCTGCAGTTCTCCTTTACATTGTTCTCTCTATCACTTCTCCTTTACATTGCTCTCATTCTTGTTTGATTGCATTTCAAGAAAAATTTAAAGATTTCAAAAAGCTTTTTAAAAAACAATTTTTTAAAGGAAAAAACAAATTCACCCCTCTTGGTTGAGAGTATCAATTACAATAATTAGTTTTAAATTGTAATAATTAGTCTTTATTAGCTAATTTTTGTATATTTACTTTCCCTTTATTTAGTTTAATAGTTAGTACTAAATATCAATTATTATAATTGATATTATAATAATTGATACTAAATTGGTGGAGTTTATTGCCTTAACTCTTTCCAACTACGTTATCAATTTGTATATTTATACTACTGTAATCCAATGATAGAATCAATTCATTCAAATACTTTTCTATATAGTATTAGCCTAACACGATCCTCTTCGTTTTTTTTATCTTCTTCAACACAGGACGTCGCTCCTTCCTTTCTTTTTGCCTCCCATGGCCAACGACAACTCTTCATCTATTAGCAACCCTCATGAGCCATTAAAACCTTTCACTTGCATCACCCTCAGCAGTGTCACCAAGCTTCTACCCTCAAATTACCTCACTTGGAAACTTCAAGTTGAAGCTCTTCTTGATGGCTATGATCTTCTCAAATATCTAGATGGATCCTTTCCTACGCCGCCGATGATGGTCTCCACCACCGTTGAACCTCCAACTCCGAATCCTTCTTATCAAACCTGGTGTCGACGGGACCGTCTTATATACGGTGTTCTCCTCACCACTCTCTCCACTGAAGTGGCATCCCTGGTGTCTTCTCCAGCGCACTTATGCCAAGGCATCTTGCAGCCACCTCAAGCAATTAAAAGAGCGTCTCCACACAGCGTCCAAAGGTACCCAATCCATCACCACCTACATGCATTCTCTGAAGCAAATTGCAGATCTCCTTGCCTCACTTGGCTCTCCTGTCTCCGTTGAAGACATGACTGACCATGTCTTGTGTGGCCTCGACGACGGTTATAGAGCTGTCATTGACGGCGTCAATGCAAGGGACACTGCCATTCTTTTTTATGACCTCCTCGAGAAGCTTCTCATTCAAGAACTCTCCCTTGTTGTTGCTCAACGACAGGTTCCTGCTCCCATGACAACCTTGAATGCACAGGCTCGTCCCAACCATTATGATAAAACTCGACCTGGGCAATTTTCTGCATCATCAACTTCACACCCTGGCAATCGCAAACCGTTTCTTGGTCGTTATCAGTGGTGCAATGTCAAGGGCCATGTCCTGTCTCAGTGTCACACCTTCAAGTAGCAGCACCCTGGTGTCCCGATGCCTCCTCATTCCTTGCTAACCCTAAACAGGTTCAGGTTCATACTGCAACTGCTGGCACTTCTCAAAATAATTTTCTGGTTGACAGTGGAGCGACGCATCATGTCACCAATGATCTTGACAATCTAGTGCTTCATCGTCCGTACACGGATCCATACTCATTGTTTAAGGGTAACGGTTCAGGTTTAAACATCACTCATTCTGGAACACTTTTACTTAATGATTTGTCGCTCTCCCACACTTTGTGTGTTCCTTCCATGCAACAGAAAATCCTTTTTGTCTCTCAACTCACCAAACAAACTAACTCTATTGTTGTTTTCTTGCCAAACTCTTTTTATGTTAAGAACTTGCAGACAGGTCAAACAACCCATAATGGCTCATGTGCGGATGGACTCTATCTCTAGCCAGCCAACTCTCTGTTAGTCCACTCTGTTCGCACAAACTCCTCTGCTTCATGGAACCATAGACTTGGGCTTCCCTCCTCTTCTATCTTCACATTTATTCAGCAGCATTTTTCTTTGGGTTCAAATAAATTCCAACAATCAGATTGCAACTCATGTCAAACTAATAAAAGTCATAAACTTCCTTTCCATGAATCCACTTTTAAATCATCTTATCCTTTGGAAATAATTTTCTCTAATGTATGGACTTCTCCTGTTTTATCAATTGGTGGTCTTCGCTACTATTGCATGTTTGTAGATCATTTTACTCGTTATATTTGGCTATATCTGATAAAACGTAAATCTGATGTGCAAACTCTGTTTCCCCAATTTAAGTCGCTTGTTGAAAATTTCTTTCATCGCAACATCAAAATTCTTTACATGGATAATGGTGACGAATATATTGGTCTTCTTCCGTTTTTAAGCACTCATGGAATAAGTCATCACACCACCCCACCTCATACACTTGAACACAATGGAATTTCCGAATGTCGGAATCGGCACATTGCCGAAACTGGTCTCTCTCTTCTCCACCACTCAGGTTTGCCCCTCACATATTGACCCCACGCCATGACAACAGCCGCCTATCTCATAAATCATCTCCCAACACCAATTCTTAGGTACCAGTCACCTTATTCCAAATTACTCAAAATTAGTTTGGATTATCATAAGTTAAAGTGTTTTGATTGTTTGTGTTTTCCCTAGATTAAACCATATTTTAACCATAAACTTGCACCAAAGTTTGCTATGTGTGTTTTTGTAGGTTACTCGGCTGATCAACATGCATACTTGTGTCTCAATCCAACCACAGGGAGGATCTACACCTCTCACCATCTCAAGTTCAGATTATCAATTATAATAATTAGTTTTAAATTGTAATAATTAATTTTTATTAACTAATTTTTGTATATTTACTTTCCCTTTCTTTAGTTTAATTGTTAGTACTTAATATAATTATTATAATTTAATTATAATAATTGATATTTAGTACTAACAATTAAACTAAATAAAAGAAAAGTAAATATAAAAAAATAGTTAATAAAAACAAATTATTACAATTTAAAATTAATTATTATAATAAATTAATTATTATAATTGATATATTGACTTAACTTTTTCTACAAAATATATGATAGGCTCCCTATCATACCATTTTCATGTATTTTAGTGACAAGTTGGTTTTTTTTCTTGTTTTTTATATAATAATTCTTTAGACTCAAAATATTCATTGAATCATTTCCTCACACACAAGTCATTTCATAGAGGTTGAAGTTACACGTGATGATATTTTCGAAATAGATATTCTTCGGTTTTGTCTCGTATAGGTTTTATATACCTATATTATAGTTTTTATATTTGATTACTCGTGAGTTGGAATTGTTTTTAATATATAAATAATTATTCATATATAAGATTAATGTTAGGTTAATGATTCATTAATTTTTGAATTAGAATATATTAATAACTATATAATTGTATTTTATGATATATCAATTTATTCTAATCATCATATTAATATAGAATCAAAGTAATCCTTGGTTCAATTATTGTAGCTAAACTCATTAATAAACAACATGAATCATGATATTAACGTGTGATATGAAAATTTTAAGTCATGTGATCTAATTTAACTTGAAAAGAATAATGTATTGATGATCAATCAATGATAATGATTCCAATACAAATTATTAGAATCCTTGATTAAAAAAAAAACTATCAATTATTGAAACTTGAATATATCATGTTAAATTATTCAAACTAAAAGCGGAAGTATGCCTTAATTGTTTAATTCGTAATGATGATGAAGAGCAGAATGATTTTACTAACAAACACTACTTTCTTGAAAGAACCGTTTAACCATTTCTCTGTTGGAAAATGATACGTGAACAACAGATTTGGACAACATTTAGATACGGTACATGTGTCTAAATGGTATTGGTCCATGCGAAAATTAAATTTAAAATAAAATATTGACGTGGCAAGCTTCTGGCACACATTTTGAAAGTGGGATTTTCGTTTCATTTGCGAAATCGGAAGGAGAGAGCACATCTGAACGAACGAGAGAGAAGCTGAGTCACCACCGTCGTTTAGTTGTCGAGCTAAGCAGCCAGCACTGTCGCCGGAGAGCCACCGTTCATCGGAAGAGGTGTCTTCCCTCCACCAGCCACCCAGTCTTGACGTAGTGCCGCTCGCGAATGTGCAACCACCATCGGCTAGTTCTCGTGCTAACGACCTACCACTGTCGCCTGAGAGCCACCGTCAATTGGAAGAGGTGTCTTCCCTCCACCCAGCCACCCAGTCCCGCCGTAGTGCCGCTTCATTGCCGGCGTAAAAAGGGCAAACCCTAGACGCTGTTGCTCCGTCGTCGTGTTGTCTCCTCCCAGCCCACCGTTCCGCCGCCGTTCCAAGACAAAATATTGACATTTTCTTCAGTCCTTCCAACCACCCAGTACCATCGGAGTGTCGCCGGAGCTCCGCCGTAGTGCCGCCGGAGTACGTCGATAAAAAGGTATTTTCTTCCCTTTTTTCCTCAGATTCAAATTTTATATCTATCTCTTGAAATTTTATATTATGCATTTGGTTCAACCTTTGTCTACATTATTGATGAAGAGACAAGTCAAAATAGAACACCTTACCCTTTAATTGAAGAGAAGCCCTTGTTTGAGGATTAGGGGTCTGCATCGGAAGAGAAGCTGGTCTCGAGGGTTTCCTTTCTAGTTTCTGTTATAAAAGAACATTTGGAAGGCAAATTTCATATTGTAAACTAGTATGCATTTTCTCTATTTAATTTAATAATACAGATAGGGTATTTAAATTGCTTTTGGGAGAAGTAAAAGTTTGATCTTTCAAATTGAGAATTTTAGTTTGCAAGAAAGGAAACTGACCAATCAGGGAAAACGAAGAATGAATCATTAACTGGACTTGCTGATTATAAAAAAGAAAAATGAGAATGAGATATTTTTTTCAAGAATATGGTGGTTGATCCATTTATATGTGCTTGATTTTAAAATAAATAGATTTTTGTTCATGATCTTGTTAGAGTATTTCTCTGTGTTTCTAATTAATGGAGGGTCGTTGCAGGATTCATCTGATGGTGTTGTTGTTACTCCTAGGATTGCTGCAGTGGCTACTAGACTGAGCCTATTAGCTTTTTGAGGTTAATCCTAAGTTATCAGTGACATTTTATTCTCTTTCCAACTTAGTTTTTAGTCAATTATTTGTCGCAAAACATGTTTTATTGCTCCACCACATAATCATCATCATGAATTTGTTTTCTTAATAATGTTATTTATCATTAAATCACATTTTATGATGATTAATTGAATGAGCACAGAACACAGTTCGAAAAGTATTGACAGTCCTATTTTCCATTGTTTGCAGGGTTGTTCTTCTGGCACTTCACATGCCTCCATCATATCACTTGGGTAATAATTAGTTTTTTTTCTTCTCTAAACTTTAAAAGGAAAAATATGGCATTTTTCTATGTATTTTTTAATAAATTTCAACAAATAATATTAATAATATATTAAAAAGTAACGCAATGGAAGATGAAGCAAGTGGAGGCACATCTTTTTTTTTTAGAATGATGGCACTGAAACAACAGTACCCTATTTGTAGGGGAGAAAAGTGTACGATTAAATCAAATTATAATTTTAATGTTTTTACAGGTTTTAAGGTGCTAAAAAAAATTTAATAAATTTAGTCTAAAATTGTTTATTTTTGTTATAGAAGAAATTAAAATGGGAGAGAAATATAAATTTGTGGGGTTAGTGGAGCTGAAAAGCAACTTTTGAAATAGAAGGGGATGAGGAGTTGAACAGTTATTTTCCTGGGAAAGTTATGCAGAAGATGTGAAAAGTGAATTTATTCTATTGTTGAACGTGTGAGAGCACAACAACCCTTAGACAGGTATATCCAAATTATCCAATACTCTTTTTATTCATCCATTCACCTTATATGGCCCATCTACCTTTAAATCATGCCCTCGCATTAATTGGGCTACATAGCACAAATCTCATTATTAACTTTACAAATGTATTAGCATCTTATTAGTGGATAATTTTGACTTTATTAACCTAACTTACTTGTTTATTAACCTGACTTTATTAGCACAACTGTCAAAAGGTTTTTATCATTATTGTGATCCTTGATCTTGGAAGTTCTGGCCGATGAGGCCATAATCATTATGGTGCAGTTTTACTGAGCTCCGAAACCATGTAAACTTTTTTGTTATTTTATATTGTTGTAGTACATTTGGATATCTTGATTTCATTTGAGGTTTTAAAATGTCTTTTTTTTCTGACAATTATATATTATGTGTTGTAGGAGACTGGCTCTGCATTGGTTATTCTTGCTGTTGTTATGTTCTTTCTTGCAATTGTTGGATTCTGTACGTTTCTTTTATCCTGTTTTAATACTTGTTTCTTCTGTCTCTATGATAAGGATATTTGTCGTCTCATGTGATTGTTTTTGTGGTCACAACTTTCTGAGTATTATCAATATTTAGTTTGCAAGGTCTTGTATACTTGTAAGTTAAACTAGTTAAGCATTTTTCTAATCTTTTTTTATTTTTTGACTTTGTAATTCTCAATCGTTACTTTTGGAATAAGTATTTAGTTATAGTAATTAAAGTTGCACAAATAGAAAATTAAGTAACCTAGAATAAACATACGGCCAAAATATTCCCTCAGTTTTTAGTGGCTAAAGCTATTATTATATATTCAATGGTATTGTTGTTGATGGATTTTTATAGTGGCTAAAGCTATTATTATATATTCAATAGTTTTTTGTCTTAAATGAACAAGTTTGGAGAGACCAAATGCTTTAGCATATGTGGTGCAGTCTCTAGAGTTCATTTTGAAGATAGTGTGTTGGAAGCTTTATTAATGTTTATTAATCTTGGTGGTTTGAAAAACCTTTTATCATTGGAAATGGTTTTGACAACTTAGATTAATAAATTTGTTTATTATGAATATATATTAAAATTGTGGTTGTTGAATAGGTAACACATTGTAATATTAATGTAATTGTTAAAGAATAAGAAGGTTGGTTGAGTTAATTGAGTTAACTGAGTTAATCATTATTTATTACATGATTGAAGGTTGATTTTGTATTTTGGTTGGATTGACAATTAGCATGAGGATAATGCATCCTTGTCTTAACAAAATGTTATTAGACATGATACTCATTTTTGTGAGGTTGAAAGATGTATTTAGAAGTCAAGGAACCCTTGTGTGCAAAACTGATAACATAAGTATCCACTTATTGCAACTAAAGTCTTACTAAAAATATACAACTTATATTTCATATTTTGAAGACAAATTTTAGACTTAAGGTGTTTGTTTTCATCATTATGCTTCATTGTTGGTGTAAAATAATTTGTTCTTACTTGGAAGTGATTATTTTATTACTTTAAAAGAATAAAAGATATTAAGAATGTAATGATTAAATATTTAATTAATTTAAATTACATAGTTTATTTCTATTATTGTTGTAAGTTTAATTTATTTAAAAGCTCAACAAAAAATTGCTATACAAGATTTTAATACATGTTCCAGATAAATTATTGTTGAATATTATAATAAATGTTATATTGGAAGGCTTTTAATTTTTTTTATTTATTTAAACATATTAAATGAAGTTAAGTTAAAAATAATTTAGTTAAAGTAAAACAATGGTCTAAATTTGTATTTTCATCATTTAGGAGTGCCTAATTTGTATTTTCATCATTTTTTTCAATTACAAACACGTGGCAAAAGATCCATATTTATTCAAACCCATGGTACAAGAAAACTAGTGGTACCACAGGCTAAATAAATGGGTACTTCGGGCGAGGTTTTTGTACATAAAAGTCAACTGTGAACATGATAGTCATTTAGGAGAGCCTAGTTTGCTTTCAATCATTTTTTCCACTTAGAAGTAATTTGGAACCAATTTTCATACAATTTATGAACAAACACGTGTCAAAAGATCCATATTTATTCAAACCCATGGTGTAGTAAAACTAGTGGTACCACAGGCTAAATAAGTGGGTACTTCAGGTGAGGTTTTTGCACAGAAAGGTCAACTGTGAACATTACATTCATTTTTTAGTGCCTAATTTATTTGTCATCGTTTTTTCCACTTAGAAGTAATTTGGAACCAATTTTCATACAATTTCTGAACAAACACGTGATAAAAGATCCATATTTATTCAAACCCATGGTGTAGGAAAACTAGTGGTACCACAGGCTAAATAAGTGGATATTTCACGTGAGGTTTTTGTACAGAAAGGTCAACTGTGAAAATGATAGTCATTTAGGAGTGCCTAATTTGTTTTTCATCATTTTTTTCACTTACAAGTACTTTGGAACCAATTTTCATACAATTTCTGAACAAACACGTGGCAAAAGATCCTTATTTATTCAAACCCATGGTGTAGGAAAACTAGTGGTACCATAAGTGGGTACTTCAAGTGAGATTTTTGTACAGAAAGGTCAACTGTGAACATGATAGTCATTTAGGAGAGTCTAATTTGTTTTTTATCATTTTTTCCATTTAAAAGTAATTTGGACCAATTTTCATACAATTTCTAAACAAACACGTGTAGAAAGATCCATATTTATTCAAACTCATGGTGCAGTAAAACTAGTGGTACCACAAGCTAAATAAATGGATACTTCAGGTGAAGTTTTTGCACAGAAAGGTCAACTGTAAATATTACATTCATTTTTAAGTGCCTAATTTATTTGTCATCATTTTTTCCACTTAAAAATAATTTGAAACCAATTTTTATACAAATTTTTTAACAAATACGTGGTAAAATAACCATATTTACCACTTGAAAAAACTTAATTGCCACTTTAAATATGGCATTCCCTTCTTAAAATTTCCTACAACATCAACAAAATTGAAATCAACAATGATAGCAGATAGCTCATAGCTATCAATCAATAAATATAAAATTCAAAAGCACATTGAACGTTTACCACCAGTGCAGAAAATACACTAAAACAAATAAAAGTAAGAAATATTAGATTTAGCTTTTTACCCTTAAGCAAATACATTAACATCATAGTATTCTACCCTTAAGCAACTGTTGTGAGGAAGCTAATAGAAACCAACTAGTATAACAGCTAGAACATTTCAATCCTAATTCATAACCTAATTTTTAGTTCTCCTCTTATAAATTATAAGAGACCTATCAGTTGCCCATGAAAAGAACCTAATTTTCATATTTCTTTCTACAAACAATATTTCATAAATCTTGACATATTTCTACAAACAATCTTTGCAAAAATCACTATTGTCAAAAATATCTACAAAATGCCTAAATCTTGCAACACTTGATTCCTTTGCACATTAGCGACATCCAAAATCCATTGACAAATATATTGCTCCCTAAACTGTTGCAGTTCATCCTGCAAAAACAAAAATGCACAACATTTCAATAAAATGAAACATTTATATGAAAGGTCATGGGTAATTGGGAGAAACAACTACAAAAAATAAAATTTCTCAACATATGTACAAATAATCATCAACAAAATCTTAAAGTACATTGTATGAAATGTAATTGCACTAACAAATTCGACATTAACAAAATACCATGAAGCAAATTGTTACGCAGTTATGCAGGTACTATAAGCTTTCCTTCTTTGTAATAGAATCTATTTCAACAACTTAAAGAATAGAAGAAGAAAAAAATCAAGCAACCTCAAAGAAAAGTGAGACAAATTCTAAGATAATATATTCATATGTACAATAATCATATAAACTATATACTATGAAGTTTCAAATTCAAGTGCACAAGTCTCGTTACTATTAACTTCTAGGACTAACTCTTGATTATGAATCAGTATTTTCAACTCCACCAGTACCTACCTTCAACATCAATAATATATAAATATTGAAGAGCAAACAAAAAGAAATATATAAAATTCAAATTTGGTTTTGGATAAAATAGGTATATAGTGAATTATACCCATAAAATCTTAGCCTTCTGGTTGGATTCCCTCTTCCAAAAGAACCGGACAAATGGTTTCCAAACGGAAACAACTACGCGTGCAAAATATGAAATTAAAGTTAAAAACAAATATAAAAACTAAAATAAATAAAATATCTACCTATAGAAATTAAATTACTAATGAACTAAACTACTAATTAAGTCTATCTTAAATTATCTCAATTAAGTCTACATATTTCTTCTCACAAATCTTCTCTTTCCTAATTGTTTTTGTGTTATCACTCTCTTGAACCTTCAAACTACAGTCACGTAGACTAATTTAGATATCTTAAAATATATTAAAAAATTAATATATGAAGATCACTAATATGACTTAGTTGTCGAATACATAGAAGATGTGAAATACGCAATTAACAATAACATGGGTAGTTGAGAGAACAAGAGTTTCCACAAGAATCAATAACAGAAGATTCAAAAGGTGGATAATAAGAAGTAAATAAGAATAATAAATGTAGTAGGAATTAAATTACTCTCACCTGTTATTATGTCTCTTTTTCTCTCTCTTCTATGCCTTGCCCAAGGGAATCTAATTCTCCTGTTCTTCCTAGGAAACTTTTCTCTTCGAATCAATATCAATCAAAAATTTATTTTGTTTTGCAGACCCTTCAAAATCAACTTAAATGGATGTGTATGAATGGCTTAATGCAAAGAAAACAACAAAAAGAAACTAAATGCCTAACTGATATGCTTAAAATCATAAATTTAGAATTTTTATTCTAATGAAAGCACTGCAAAGAGAATTCTCTTCACTATATGCAATTTAAAATGGACCTATCAATTCTAAATGATGCAGTGAAATTGCATATTTCATAAACATTCATACGGAGTTCTACAATCTAATTCATCCAAAACAAAGACAATAAAGTACTTCAGTAGATATGAACTTAAGAAATCCTAGCTGGGCAAAAAAAGGGTCTTCAAAAGGATCAATAGTTCCTAACAAGCTCTATAGTTCCTAACAGTTTACAACTTTGCAGACGTTAAGGATCAATCTCATAAAAAATTGAACAATGCAAATCCCATAAATTTCTGGTATGACGTCAATTCTTATATTAAAGTTCACAAGCAGTCAGTTACAAGTCAACCAAGAAGCTAAGGGTTGCTTACCCATTTGCCCGGGCAAAGGGAGCGGTAGTATTTAACAAATTTCTCACATTCACCAGAGTTATCACCCTTTGCTGCCAGGCATCTGTTATTAAAACCAATATTAAGTAAAAGATTATATGTAACACTTTCGCAGAAACCAAATAGCCAATGTCAGGCAATCCACCTATGAAACTCTATGTAGCGGGTGAAACAGTGTGTGGTTTCGATCTTAACTGGTTCATTCCGGTTTCGAAATTTTCTACTTAAGTCCTACAGTATTAAGAATGTATAACTGGATTCCAGCGCCTGCCAATAGAAGTTGGCTTCGTGAATTCGGTTAATTTTTTTTCTGAAACCGTGGATGTCAATCAAATTAAACAACTCCTAATTTGCCTTCTAAATGCTCTTTTATAACAGAAACAAGAAAGGAAACCAAGGAAACCCGAGACCAGGTTCTCTTCCGATGCAGACCCCTGATCCTCGAACAAGGGCTTCTCTTCAATTAAAGGGTAAGGTGTTCTATTTTGACTCGTCTCTTCATCAACAATGTAGACAAAGGTTGAACCAAATGCATAATATAAAATTTTAAGAGATAGATATAAAATTTGAAATGCAGATCAAGAAGGAGTGTTGCAAGAAAGAAAGACACAATTATTCATCATCTATCTGAGGAAAAGAGGGAAGAAAATACTTTTTTATATACGTACTCTGGCGGCACTGTGGCGGAGCTCCGGCGACACTCCGACGGTACTGGGTGGTTGGGTGGACTGAAGAAAATGTCAATATTTTGTCTTGGAACGGCGGCAGAACGGTGGGCTGGGAGGAGACAACACGACGGCGGAGCAACCGCGTCTAGGGTTTGCCCTTTTTACACCGGCAATGAAGCGGCACTGCAGCGGGACTGGGTGGCTGGGTGGAGGGAAGACACCTCTTCCGATTGACTGTGGCTCTCCGGCGACGGTGGTGGGTCGTTAGCACGAGAACTAGCCGACGGTGATCGCACGTTCGCAAGCAGCACTGCGTCGGGACTGGGTGGCTAGGTGGAGGGAAGACACCTCTTCCGATGAACTGTGACTCTCCGGCGACGGTGCTAGCTGCTTAGCTCGACAACTAAACGACCGTAGTGGCTCGATCGGAAGCTTCTCTCTCGTTACGTTCGTTCAGATGCGCTCTCTCCTTCAGATTTCGCAAATGAAACGAAAAACCCAATTTCAAAATGTGCGCCAAAAGCTTGCCACGTCAATATTTTATTTTAAATTCAATTTTCGCGTAGACCAATACCGTTTAGACACGTGTACCGTGTATAAATGTTCTGTTGTTCAGGTATCATTTCCTTCTTTGTTTCTTACTGATAATACAATGTCAGAATATAAAAGAAAATAATACGATTTAAAAATTTAATCTATTTATTAATATAAAAAATATTTTTAATATTTCTTTTGTCATTACAAAATAAAATTATCCTAATGTTCTTAATATCTTTAAAATAATGCATATATAAGATGAATGTTACATTAAAATAATATAAGGTGTGGATGGCGTTCTCCCTATGACTCATGGAAATCTCCCATCACCGGCGACGTTGTCTCCGGCGCCACCAAAGACCTTGGCGGCACCGCCATGGATGGTCGTGGCCACCTCATTTGGCTGGAATTCCGTCCATTAGAATCAGGATAAGTAAGGTCTTTCAATTCTCTATTATTTATGTGTTTATTTATTTTTCTGTATGAAAGAGAGAGTGAGAGTGAAAAGCACTTAGGAGAATTTAGAACAATAAAAAAGAAAATTACATATGAGTGATCTTAAATAAGGTGTAAATATGCCAAAATGATTTATGAAATTCAAGTATTAGATTTATCTTTTTAAAAGTCTGATTTCATCAATTAGTTTGTTATTTCATATTTAAGTTATAAAATAGGATTGACCTTTCTCCACATTAATACATAATTTTACTAATTGTTTCGGTATGAGGTCGAGTCACCAATTCCCTTCACAATTTCTACTGTTTATTGTCCGTCTGAATCCCGCTTCTCCTTCGTCCAAGTCTATCCGGGAAGGTATCTGTTAAAGACACTCTGATGCTTAAGTCAATTTTAAAGTCCGTTCGATAATCAGAACTCAGTATTAAATGCACAATCAATGAATCTACTTACCTCCTACCTTTGACCTCTATATATAGTGGTGGTTATGGGCCTAAGATTAGTGAAACCTTAATCAAAGCCCAACCACAGCCTAATAACCCTTAATCCTGACTTACCTTAATCTAGTTTGTTATACCTTATCTTTTGACCTGTCTTTCCATTCTGACCGTCTGGCCCATGGCATCATTGGGAGTCGACCGTACCATGATCGCCCGGTCTCCCAGTACACTAATAATTGTTTTTATTACTATTTTCACTAGTACTATTTATTTCAACTATTACCATTATTATTTGTTTCGGTATGAATTTCTGGGACCGAAAGGACTGACCTGGGTGACGTGGCACTTTTGCCTTGTGCTGCTTGATTTGGCTTTGTCGTTCACTTTTCCTTGTTCTCCGACCGTTCGTTCCTCTTTAGCCTTGATGTCCGTTGATCTTCAAG
>NW_014542186.1:197454-206603 GCF_000741045.1 Vigna radiata var. radiata
CGTTCGGTCCGATATGACTGCTTTAGAGTCTTGTAACCTGCAAGGTAAATATATAGGCGGGACCGTTCGGTCCGATATGACTGCTTTAGAGTCTTATAACCTACAAGGTAAATATATAGGCGTGACCGTTCGGTCCAATATGACTGCTTTAGAGTCTTGTAACCCGCAAAATAAGAATATAGGCGAGACCGTTCGGTATTTGATTGACCATCTAAAAAATCCTTATTAGGAAGTGGTATGGCCGGGACGTGACTGTTTTAACCGTCGTGCAATCTATATAATAAAAAAAAGGATAGGCGAGACCGTTCGGTAAAAATATAATTGCTTTAAGGTCTTGTGCCATCGTTCGAAGAGACGCTAAATAAGAGGTTGAAGTGTCAGGTTGAGAATCAACTCGGTTTTCAGAGTTCTTGGTTCGTGCAAGGTCCTTCGGGAAAGCATTGTTGCTATGTTCGGTCTGCAATGTTTTGCAGTCGTGACATTGTTGGTATTCTATTGGCTTGGACGCAGAGCCGAATTAAGGCCATTTGCGTGAACTGAGTACAGTAGTTTACGTGATTGCTAGTCCAGGAGTGGAGTCTCGACCAAGACGACGTCAGTGGTGGTGGCTGAACCAACCATGGTGACGGAAGGAGGAGAGGAACTTGCAGGAGGCACCATTCGGTTTGGTGATGACGGTGGAGATGGTGAGGCGGTCCTCGCAGGATGGGCTGAACCTGATGGAATAGCCATTTGAAAGGGCCCGGTGTTCTTCTTTTGGCATGGACGGTGCTATCGTCAATGTCGATGTCGCCGGAGGGCGGACGGTGAGAGTTTCGCTGTGTCACCGAGAAAGCAATGTTGGCAACGGCCGTTTGCAGGCTTTGCCGAAGGGACACCCTGTCCTAGGTGATGGTGTTATTGTGTACCTTTCTGCTTTTGAAATAGAATGGTAATGTCCAGTCGTACGACGGTGTGTTATTTGATGAAAGAAGAAGGCTGCTTCTTTGGTCGACCACCAGAATGCGTGGCTCTGCTAGTCAAGTGGAGATCAAAGACTGCCGCGAAAGGTGGAAATAACGCGTGTTGCCGGTGCTCTTTGACAGAGATTGTGCGTGGCGCGTGGTAAGGTTGCGGATGATGCGGAGATTGGTCCAATCAGTACGACTGTCGTTGCGGATGACAGTGAAGAGGACGACTTTGATGATTATTGCATTTGGAGTTTTCCTATTCTGATTTCCACTTGCAGTATATACTCACATATGTGATGCAGAAGAAGCGACGGGTTCCAACTAAAAGTTTCACTTTGCTGAGTTTTTGCACCATTTAGTTTTCATCTGCTTTAGTTTCACATACTTGAAACCAGTGTTTGTAATAGGAGATTTCCCCTCTGTTAATTGAAGTCCATGATATTTTAAGCATGAAGTTATGTGGAACATCGTCTCCATTAAACGCAGATATTTGAGACAATCAGATCATCCCATTCAAGTGTATTGATCTCATGAAGTTTCTCTTCATAACTTTTGATTGTTTAAACTGTTACTAAGTCCAGCACCACAAGCACTTTTAATTCTGCGTCGAGGCTCACCATTAAAAGGTTGATGAAGTTGGGAGCGACTACCGGAGAGAGTCATGTCGTTTCACTGTGCCTCCGCCGGGATCTTTAATTAAATACGATATTCGGGCCACCGATTCTCGATAGTGATGACTATGAGCAGAGATTGATCGTTTTCAAATGGAGAGAGACTCTTTCGGATGAATATGGGTGTCGCATTCACAACGTTATTTTTGGGAGATAATCACCAATTGTTCCCGCCTCCACCGTTATTTTCTGGAGCTTTATCAAGATTTATGTAAAAGGCATCTCCCCTAAACCTTTAAAGCATGATAAACCATGAAATAAAACAAATGCCAGACGATCATTGCACACGGCCTGATCATATATCGCGGGAGGTTGAGATCATATCTTATATTATTATATTATAATAATATAAAAGAAGCGTGAAAGTACATAATATGCTATCATATTATGAATTATATATATCTTTTATATCAAAGAGACACGTCAGTATATATATCTATATTGTTATCCAATAATTCTTAGTTGTTATAATGTGAAGATATTATTCTCTTTTAGAATTTCCTCCTTCCATTGAAATGACGTACCGCAGTATACCTCTATTTTGTGCATCTGAGAATGATTGTTGTAATATCTATGATAATTAGATATTAAAATATTGTTTATTTTTAAAAAATACTTATCTTGTTGACGAGACTTCATGTAGAGGTGATGATCCATGTTGTGTAGTTTTCACTTTGATGAATTTTCTTTATGTTGATCTGGAACCATGTTGATACCGAGCGCATGTCTTGTTCCTCGTGGCTTTCAATGGGATGCCCTCCGGCCCCACGGTGGGCGCCAAAATGTTTCCGTATGAATTTCTGGGACCGAAAGGACTGACTTGGGTGACGTGGCACTCTTGCCTTGTGCTGCTTGATTTGGCTTTGTCGTTCACTTTTCCTTGTTCTCCGACCGTTCGTTCCTCTTTAGCCTTGATGTCCGTTGATCTTCAAGCTTTGACCGGCGGGGGAGGNACCTGCAATGGCACTCCGANGCCNAAGTTAGGGTTTAGTAGTGAAGAGCCTTGAATGCAAGGCTATCAATTCTCAGTATGAGATAGGAGAGTAAATCTCTCTGCTAATTCATAATGAATTAGGTAAAGAATCGCAAGTATACTGTAGAGTAAGATAGCGTAAGAGAGAACGTACCTGACATGTGATTCCAGCCCTGTATATATAGATTATTTATCAAATATAAACAGCTATACCTGAATATCTGGTTGTTCAGATCTTATTTGATCTTATCTGATACTTATAATATCTGTTAAGATATAATTGCAATGAATTATATCCTCATGATGGACCATTGGCCCAATAATAATAAAAAACCATAATGACCCATCATTAATATGATTGAAACCCATTAACCATTTAGGACCGTTCGACTACTAGTCGTAACCGTTCGATCCAAATATCATATCGTACATTATTAATGTCCTTATTTTGGTACTTAGAGTTGACCTTTTGTTATTGCGAAGATTATTGCCACCCCAACTGTCAGTGTCAATACCATAAACCCATCATATAAATATATACTTCTTTAACCTCTTTTTTATATGATATATATTTTTAAATTCATTTATTTTTAAACTAAAAATTCAAAAGAAAAATAAAACTAAAAACATCCTAAACTATTTAAAAAAAATTAAAAACTAAAAGTTTTGAAACGTATATCTAAAAACCATCTCCGAACCTTAATTTTGTATTCTCTTTTTTCCAAACGAATTTCAATGGGGTGCAAAATAGTTTTTTTATCTTAATATTTTCTTAAATAAATTTTTAAATTCTACAATTTTGTCTTCGTATTCATATAAATACTAATACACCCACTTATATGAGTTAGTTCTCTTTACCTAGAGGTAGTTTACTTTAAAATAGAAAACAACTCTCATGCCTAAAGGCTTTCAAAATAGAATAAAGAAATTTTTAAATACACATAAAAAAAGTTTCTAAACTTAAACAAATTAACACCTCTATTGTTCATATCACAAAAATTTCTTATTTTCTTATTTGATTCTAGAGTATAAATTTAAGAAAATGAGAATAAGAAAAATGAGAAACTTAAATCGATAAAGAATTTGATCGATATATGATTTAATTAGAAAATCCAAAATTTTAGAGAGAGCTTAAAATTTTAAAAAGGAAAGAAAAATAAATTATTTTAGACCTATTTATAATTTTTTTATAAAATATTTTAATTTTTCATTTAATTTCAATTATATTATTAGATGTTACGAAAATAAATATACAAATTATGTTATGCAGTATTTCCTCACAGCAAATAGTACTATGAAGATTGATAAACATAAAAAACAACGATACTGTGTAAATTTACAAGTGTTGTATTTATACTACAGGTCTTAACTAATATTATATATAAGTAACATACTTCATTATTATTTTCAGTATTATTAAACTCTCGAATTAACTCGTTAATTCAAATTAGTTAACGTTTTAAGATTTAGTTTTCAAATTAATTTGAAAATAAATTTATTTTTTAACTAGATTCTATAGAATCGAATGTGAAATCGATATTTAATGAAAATGTTATAGCATCATGTCTCGTAACATATCAAAATTAATGATATAGTTTAAATATTTATGTTTTATAATATTTTTATGAAAAATATATTATAAATTTTATTTATTTTAAATTTTATAATTTTGTAGACTTATTTACATTAGAATATTATTCATATAATCTTTTTATTTAAAATAAATTCTTTTGAGTTTACTAGTAAAGTTTTGAGCCGAGTTTATATAAATTTTCGAATTTGAAAATTGATTATTTCAGTATAAAAATATTTTATTTTCCGTTTTGGTATTTGCTTGCAACATCAATTCATCTTATCCGAAACAATTTTGATTCGACCCCACGAGCGTGCATGCGACGTCGTTTCTGCTGAGGAAGTGAATCGAGTATCAATAAGAAAATATCATTTCCATCTCTCACAGAAAGAACTGCGATTTGTTCAGGCAAAAAGAATGGCTTTTTCTGCATCCCTTCTACAATTCAGTTGCGTTTCTCTTCTCCACAGTAATCTGAATAATCCCTCTTCGTTACCTTTCTCTGGGTTCCCCAAATCCCTCTTTGGTTGTGGTGTCTCCCTCAAACTCAAAGGGAGTTCAGTGTGTGGTAGAAGAAGATTGAGAGGTGAGAGTGTCAGTGTTCGTGTGAATGCTTCATTGGTGGAGGCTCCAGTTTTGTGGGCTGGAAGAATATGCATCTTCTATGCCCTTCTTAAAGCTGGCTTGGCTGGATCTCAAGCCAATCCACTGGTCTCAGGTGCCAAACCAAATTAATTAATTAAGTACATTTTTTCACCCTGAATTTGGAAAAAGGCTTCATTTTTATGTGTTGGGTGTCTGTTTCTTTCTTTCAGATTTGGAAATTGGGGAGAGTAATGATGAATCTGAAGTTCCTTCTGGTGCTGCTGACTTGGGTTTCTCTAAATGGGCCCACACCATACTAGGAAAACCAGGTCTGTCCATTTCATGTCTGATGTACTTGCTGCTCCTGATCACTTAGTGGTGATAGCTTCTCATTCAAGTGGAATGTTTTAATGGATTTAATCTGGTTTGATTGCGCTGTGTTAACATATGGGGTGAGTTGATCAGCGAGTTGAAGGCTATTCTGATTTAGTGATGATCGTTTAATGGGAATGATTGTGGTTTGAATAGAAGATGGTTTATACTACTACTTTTGGGGTCATTACATGGGAATGATTGACCATGTTTATGGTTATCTATCAAACATGTCACACCATGTTGGTGGGTGTTGAGTTGTATAAAACTTGATGCAGACCAGTGAAATGGGCAACTGAGGAGAAAGGTAGAGGACTCAGAACAATTTCGTATGCTTAAGACATGTGCTCACTAGAAGCAAAGGGTTAAGGATGTTTCCAATGTTTTGTTATTCCCTCAGTCAGTCACTGATGGGGAAGCAAGAGAGATAAGGAAGCTTGATTTGGCCATACATTGATTCTCGTTCCTTTGGAAAAGTCCCAAGTTGATAGATATCCATATGACCTTCACTATAAAGTGGTTTTCTACCCTTTCTAGTATAAGGGGTATTTGTCTTAATTTCAAATGAGATAGGTTAAATTGGTTTAATATTTATGGTCTTTGCTGACTTGTTACTGATTTACTGGTACTTGTAACATGTTTAAGCTTGAGGGGGGGAGTTGGTTGGTTGTTAAAACATTTCAGGGTTATTGGTCTTATTGTTAGTGGCTTTGGGCTTGTACTAGTAATACAAGTCCTTAACATAAATAGTACTACTGGATTAGAATATTCCATCACCTGTCACCAAGCCTATTATATCTTGTGTGGTATTGTTAGTTGCCTTGCTTTTCAAATAAGATCATGTTAAACATCACTATAAATTTTGACATCTCAGTTATGTTGACACCTCAAAGTCCATCAATCATAGTTGCCTTGCTTTCATTTTCCCTTCCTCTATATCTGTAATTCTCCACACTTTGCTTGCAAAGCCAATGTGTTTCCTTATCTTTGTCTCCTCTCTTATTATTGATGATGTTGTTTCAAAGTACATGTGTTCAGTTATGTGTATTTGTATATGATCAGCAAAGGAAGCTGCTAATGGAAGGAAATTGGTTAGCAAATGGCATCCTACCACAAAGGGTACACTTAGAAGGAATTATAGAGTTCCATCCAAGTCCGAAGGACGACGAGTTCTTAAAGCTATTGCATCTCTATTATCAGACGATGACCACTTTGTTGATGCTACTTCTCACAAGGTCTTAACTAATTTTCATCAACCCTTTTCTCTTTTCATATGTTGTATGTTTTCCATCATTTGATGTAAGACATGCTTGACTTACATGTTGGTGATGAACAACCATTATAGGGTTGCCAAATCCGAAGGGAAAGTGCACATGGAGAAAGTGTGTGTTGCAACAATGTGAGAGCTCTTTTTGATGAGCTTCCAACTCCACATATCATTGTGGAAATCACTCCTTTTCCTGCTGGACCCCTTACTGACAAGGATTACATTAAAGCTGAGAAACTTGAGAAGACTCTGAGATCTAGTCCTTCTGTGTAATGTGTCTAAGGTGTTCATGTTTTCATGTACATATATTTGCTAGCTTGTAAATACAGACATGATAAACAAAAATTTCTATGCTTTTGAACTCTTCAACATTTTATTTTGAAGTGAATGATGGTAACAAATCAGAGCATGAGTATTTATTTTCACAAGGCACCAGTTACTTCAGTGTCTTCAGTTATCCTTCAACTAGCCTGTCTTCAGTTATTTCTACCTTTTTTTTTTTTTCTTTCAATCAGCATAACAGAACAATCATTCTGTGAGTTTATTGAAGTTCATTACAGTCAAACTTATTTTTAAATTTGTTAATAAATATATCTATTCCTGCCGCATTAATTCAAAGTATCAGTTCTGGAGATGTGAGAAGGGTGAACCTTATGTTGTTGCTGTACAAATGCAGCTTGTTAAATTGCTTGGATTAGTTTTTCCGTAATATATTGATTATTAACATGCCTATGTCATAACACCTTATAATCAATTTAAAACTCATATAAATGATGTAAGTTGGAATATAATTCCATTCAATTTATAGATTTGGAGAATGGTTCTGAATCAAGTAATTTGAAATATAATTTAGAATATAGTTTTAGATTACGAAATTTAGATTGTGATTCTGGATTGAAATTATATTTTAGATTACATGTTACAAACCATTCTATAATTTAGAATTAGTGTTGTCAAAATGGGTTGGATTTTGTGAGTCAATCTAGCTTACCACGGGTTTGGACCAGATTGGATTGAAAAAAATTTTAAAATTTCGATACGGGTCAATTTTGAATCTAATTCAGCTGAGAATTTGGTTCACCCAGATTGAACTTATGGTGAGTCGAGTTAACACACCAACCTACCTAATTTTTCTAATGAGTATTTTTTGTTGGGTTAGTCATTTTATAAAATATTGAAATGGAGGTTGGAGTGAAATTATTTTTATATGAAATAATTAAAGAACATAGAAAATCCACAAATCTATAGTTAGTAACTTAATTTTTATATAGAAACAAATTTGAATGGCTATGAAGTCATTAAAAATTTTGTTGAGGAGATTTTGTGATATGAAATCTTTAATTGATCATAAATCTAATTTAAGACTCTTCCTCTTCATTTAGACTTCAATTAAAAAATTGTTATTTTTTTTAGCCTTAATACCACTTTTGGTCCCTAGTTTGAGAGAGTTTGTTCAATATGGTCCTATCTTTTTTTTCATAACAATTGATCCCACCTTTTGAAAAAACTGTGCAATTGAATCCTTTTTGTTCATAGTGGTCCCATATTCAAGTTTGTCAGGACTGTTAAAATAACATTTGGATAGGTGAATGCATGAAAGAACTTATTGACGTTGTAACCAGCACCGTTAGAAAATTGATGTCGTAACCAAAAAGGAGTCAATTGAACCGTTTTTTCAAAAAGTGGGATCAATTGTTACTAAAAAGAAAGGTAGGACCATATTGAACAAAACCTCCCAAACTAGGGACCAAAAGCAGTATTAAGCCTTTTTTTTAATAGAAAAAAAAAACTTTGTAATTAAGTGAGTTAGTGAGTCAACCCGATTAATCCACCAACATGTGGTGAACCAAGTTGAGTTCAAATTTTTTCGACTCGTTAATAAATGAGATGGATTAGATTGACTCACTAAGTAGTCAACTCGTAATAGGTCCAGATCGAACTAGATAACCTATTTGCCAACTCTAGAACAATATTTCCATAATCTAAAATAAAAAAACATTCAGATAATGTAACACCAGGAGCTGTCTCCCATTATCCATCCAACAACCGTAGAAATTGTGGAGAAATGGAATTAATGCCAAACTCTCATGCTTCTTGACAACATTTTGTCCAAATATAATGAAAACAGGTTTTTGTAAGAAAATGTGGTTGAGATATATAATAGAAACAGATATATAATGTTACTAATCAAAATTTTATTGAAAGTAATGCACCATGTTTGGACATCAGTCATAAGTTGAAAACTTTTAGTTTTGAAAGTAAGTTGATTACGCTACAATTTTCCAAAACATAAATTTATTGATATATAACAAGATAATCTGTTGCATATCTCCACATGATTTGAATAGATACATAGTAAACATATTTTTGTTGTATATTTGGATTAGATAATTTAAATATTTAGTAAAAAATAGTTTGGTTGTCTATATATAACTAGTTTTCAAACCAAACACTCCCACAATTTTATTTCTACTTTATTTTTCATCAATCAAAATAACCAATATTTTCATTCTACTTGTCATGTTTTTCCTTTTCTCCTTACCTACCTATTCCATTCCCATTTTTTCTCTTCTTTCCTCGACACACTTTTAAGATTATATACTTTTAAGTTTTATAAAAAATGAAGGAGTTTGGAATTTTATTCTTATAATTTTATTAATTAATTTCATGTTGGAAAGCATAAATTCATATATATATATATATATATATATATATATATATATATATATATATATATATATATATATATATATATATA
>NW_014542186.1:206698-224516 GCF_000741045.1 Vigna radiata var. radiata
TATATATATATATATATATATATATATATATATATATATATATATATAGGACGCGTACGCCTGTTTTTCAGTTGGTACGTTTTAACAATGTATACCGAATTATAATAGACAAAAATACCCTCATTTGTCATGGATTCTAAGTTTTAATGTTAAGGATATTTAAATAATTTTCATTCTCAAAACTAAAAAAAAAAGAAACCCCAAAACCCTTACTCACCTCCCTCGTCCCTCTCAACTCTTTCTCTTTCATCTATCTCACTACTGTTGCCCCAATTGAAAAAAAAAGTTAGAAACCCTTGTCTAACCCTAATCCATCTTTCTCACTTATCCAATTTGTTTCTCCCTTGTCTCCATACTCTCCCTCAGCCACACACAACAATCCGTGACATCGTAATTCGTTACTCTTGTTCTGTTCGTTCATTTGGAGGATGTGTTATATATTTTCCCTTCTTATTATTAAATTAAATCATGTAAATAAAACCTTCATAAATCAATTAAATTTTCATACACTATTTACACATCTACACCATATTTCATTATATTTTTAAAGAACAAGATATTTTCCTCTATTGTCCTTAGAGGAAATATAAAAACATAAACTAAACTAAAAAATTTATTTTAAATTTTATAAAAATGGAAAACAAAATTAAAGACATTTATTCTGATTGTAAATATTAATGTTAAATAATTAGAATTATAGTTTTTACTAAAATATTTATTATATATAAAAAAACACAAATCGGGGTTTTCTCTGTTCTCTATTAAAAAATAATATCAATGATTACTGTTTCATCATTAAATAAAGTTGCACAGTTTCAATCTATACCTATCTACATCTGCAATCTCAACCTTAGTTTACATTAATTACTATTACTCATAAAACAAAAGGTCAGAAAACAAAAAATTAATCTCATTTTCATTATTTTTAGCTAAATGGTTCTCATTATTCCAAAAGAAACAGTCACAACAGAGATGAAGTGGTCCATCCAAGACTTATGGGTATGAAGTTTTTATCACTTGTGAATTTTCAGTCCTGGGACCAGAAATCATCCTTATGCTATGGTCTACAATCTATGACAAATTCTAAGCCACGTCTAAGACAGAAAATCAAAATGCTGAAAAGATAAGCTATCGTCTATACCTTAAAATGATTTGGTTTCCCTGCATCTTTGTCCTCAGACTTAAATTATACACTACAAGCAACATGCTTCTCGTAACTTATATAGAATTCTACACAAAATGAAGCAAGGCCGTTCATGATAGATATAAGCGAGGCAGTGGCACAAGGGGGTGCAAGATCATCTTTTGAATGCTTTAAATATCAGTGGTGGTGATGAACTGAAACATGGTCAAAGTCTGAGGCAGCAAAAGTGCATTTATTCATGACCCCCCATCATTTCTGAGCAGTTTTTTTTTCTGGCAGCAGTAGATTTGTACTCTTACAATTCAAAATAAAACTGCTGCTTCTGGGTCATTCTGCAGTTTACAGGTGAGGAATCTCTGCCTATGCTCACATTACATTCTAAATCTTCTGTTTAAGAACATGGCGCAACTGAACCTTCTGGCTTTCCATCCTAGCCTCCAAAAGTCTGGCTTTCAAACTACTCTTCTGCACAGTGCGAGGAATGCACCCTTTCATGCCTCGATTTTGCAGATTTGCTGACTCAGGAGAACTGAACTGGATCAGAAGTTCTTGGGGGCTTAGTCCACCTTTGTCAAGTCCCCAATCAGGAGACATTACGCCCCCGTTAGATACCCTTCCATTTGAAAGCCTTCCATTCATTCCCTCCACAGAGATTATCTTGTAATTATCCCCACTGTTTGGACCAGACCTCCAAAGCCTTGCAATGGAGGATACCTTCTTTGATTGCTTAGCTGGTACTGATGACACTTCACTAATTTCAGTTATTGGGGTCTCTACACCAGCATTGTCTTCCCATTCAAGCACACTCCTCCCTGAGGCATTACTTTCTCGAAGATTCTTCGTCACTGACAGGGTACTCCCTTCAGGTGAACAACTTGATCCTTGATCCTCTACATGGCTCACCGTTTCCCATCCACTTTCATCTTCCTCAATATCACCATTGTCATCAATAAATAAATTAGAACATCTTTGAAAGTTATCCTTACTAATCAAGTTGCCTTCAGGACTCACTGTGTGAATCTTTGAGGCATGGCTTACTGGAGAGTAAGCAACACATGATTCAATATCCTTCTCGTTGGGTTCAACGAAATTTAAATCTTCAAAAATGGAAAAAATATCATCTGGATTAGCTGGCTCATACAAAAATTCCTTGATGTCTTGAATGTCTACAGCCGCTGCAGCCTGTTGAAGTGACCGTGCCTCTTTCATATCCTTTGCATTTGGGTTCACATTCATTGATTTGACAAAGGTTTCCAAATCAGCAATCAATTTATTCATCTGTGAGTACTTTTCATCAAGTGCAACTTTGGCATCAATCAATTTCATATGAACACGCTCTTCACGCCATACTTCAGCCATCTGCAACATCTTCCTCTCCTCTTCCACTTCTTCCCTAAGTTTCATAGATTCCCTCTTCAGTGCTTCAATTTCAGCCTTATCTTCTCCAATTTCCTTAGCAAGCTCATCACAAATTTCCTCAATTAATTCTCTGGCTTTCCTTTCCTTCTCATAATCCTGTATGTAGCGTTTTGCTAATAACTTGGTATCAGCTAACTCATTAACCAGCCTGGAATTGACAATTTCAATCCTCTGGCGGCTTTTCCTTTCTCGACTCAACTCTGATTTAATGTCATCAACATAAGCACNAATTTTCTCATGCTCTTTGCTTCGCCATGAGGCCCTCTNTTCACCCACTTTCTTCAAGAAATGTTCAAGTTTCTTTTTGGAGGAGTGGCGCTCAGTCTCAAGCTCCTGAATCTGTGCACGAGCCTGCTCTAGTTCAGCTTCAAGAGCAGATACAGCAGAAGCATTACTAACCTTTTGGTCAAGAAGTTTCATTTGACTGTAGATATTTTGCACCTCATCTGATGTTTTTAAACAAACAGGATCCCACTTTGTTGCACCCTCCATTGCAGTACTTGAAAACTGGAAAGGCGGCTTGAGCTGAAGAAGAAAATAGAAAGCTTAGAGATGTAATTGTTTACTCTTTCACTTGGGGAAAGTAAAGTGAGGCACTTTTAAACTCTTTCCTCAATCAGAGAAGCTTCCTATCATGGCTGATATTTTTAATGACACTTTCACTACTCTGGTTTGTCCAACAATATGCATAAGTTTTGCTCATGCATATTTACAAAGAAAATTACATATATACACAGCATAGATCTAACCAACACTCGATCTCATGTATAAATCTCTACTATCAATAGATCTATCTTCTATATCATATTGATTTACTTGTTTATAAGTTCAAAGGGGCGGCTGTCATGCAGCCTAGATGAGCATGTCTGTTACCTGAGTGCTGGACATATCCAATTTTCACAATATTAGTTCATGACCGCATGTTGCAGTAACATTCTCAGTTTGTTTTGTAACTATATTATATAACCTAACTTAATGACATAAAAACCTTTAGACCAAAACATAGACTAATCAGGTTTATTTGCTAATATGATCAAGGGCTGTGCTACTAGAAATACTTCCACTTCCCAAATTATATAGGATTAAGGAGCTTTTAAAGAGGAATTGAGTCGTGGATATCTGGTAACCCTAGAGAAGCAATTCTGCAGATAGTCTAGTGTTCTTGCACATAGCAAATTCAGGCAGAAGAATTCAAATCTGCAATGATCAACCTAGTGTTTTATTAATAGTCTTCTGAAACATGATTATAATGGGACCACTGGCAATTTGTCTATTGTTTTTAGAAATTAAAGCATTTGAAGAACTGACAAAGGAGTAAGACCATGATGCCGGAAAAGAAATAACAATTAAGTCTGCACTCTATATATCAGGTATTTGCTGTATAATCTTCAGTTTTCCAGAGCCATTATCATATTTGTAAGTAAAAAACAAAAAAATATTATACCTCACAAAAGTGTCCACCCTTAGTCCCTGAAATGGTACGAGGACTTTGTGATAGATTCTTCATAGCAGAACCATGCATCATGCCATTTTGATGGCTGAGAAATTGATGGTCTACATGGCCAGTTTCACGCTGCAGATAAGTGATATCAGCTCTAAACTAAAGGCGAAAAGCTATATACATTATAATGACAACAAACTGCCAAGTTCTGAAAATAAAGACAATAATTACTTAACAGTGGCATTCAATGAAGAAGAACAATTCTCTAACAACACAACAATGCATAGATAATTACCAACTTCTAGTAAATGAAGAATACAAATTAGTATGATGCACATATCACATAACAAGATGCATTGAAAGCAGATCAATTGAAAATACAAACATTTACAGGAAAGTACAGATAATAAACAACACTTATAACATAAATTCAATCATCTTGACAGAAAAACCCTAGTCAAGTCATTTCTCCAATTATTACCAAGGACAATAATGAGTTCTGCAGTAGACCAAAAATCAATCATCAGTCAACTACACAACACTTATTTATTAGGCTTGAAATAAATTTCTTTTCCCTTTCATTTAAGGCCATGAATTACTCCAGTACCAATCTTTCCGTTCTTGCATAACGTCCCCCATTAGATATCAATCATTTATTCATTACTGGTTGCACTTAATGAACTTCAAACATTTAACACAAAACTCAACAACCAATAAAAGTTTTAACAAACTATCAAAAGTACTAATACCAGAGAGAGAGAGGGAGGGTGGGAGGGAGTAAATCATTTCAATTTCAACAAAAAGCCTACTAAAAAGACTTTCATCACACAAAAAGGAACATGCCGAATAATGAAAATAATGGATTCAGAAAAAGGTGAAACCTAAAACTTCAAAATTAAGCAACAACAAAATAAGGAAAAAAGATATGAGAAAAGACTTACTTTTAGTCCAAATTTAGTTACAAATACGTCACCCCAATTTCACTTTATAATTTATTTTCAAAAACTTGCATAAAAAACAATAAAAAGTAAGATAAGAAAAGAAAATAATGGTAAGTAACATATGCCCTAGTCAAGAATTTTCAAAGTCATAGTAGCAACTATAAAAGATGTTTTAAAACATTCCTGATTGAATTACGATGTAAACGAGTAAATAATTTATGAAAACAAAAACAGTAAGCAAATGCAAGTAAGAAAAAAATAAGACATTTTCTGAAATCAATTTTTCAACCAGAATCAGCAAATGCAAGTAAGAGAAAAAGAAAAACATTTTCTGAAGCTCCAAAGTTCAATCAGAATCAGCAAATGCAAGTAAGAAAAAAACAAGAGAACGATCACAGCAAACAAAGAGGGTTTTACCTCAACAACTCCCAAACGATCTTCACCGATCTTTCTCAAACCCCTTCGCCTTCCGCCATCGCTCGCCGCTGTTTCCGGCAGCTGCAGCCGCCATAGTGCAGCAGCGAGTTTCCTCACCGACACGGCAGCGGGAGGCGGAAGTTCCTTTTCCCTGTCGAGCTCCTCGAGCGGATCACCGCCACCGCTGACGCCGCCGTGGATCTTCCACTTGGACAAGGGGGTTTCTGGCCTGCTCCGTTTTCCAGCCGAAGTTCCGGCGAGCCGCTTGAGGCGAGCTGGAGTTCGGGGATTCCGGCGGGATGGCCGGCGGTGCGGCTGGAGATCGGAGTCCGGTGAGGGAACTGCAGTGGTCGACGGGAATGGGAGCGGGGCGCGGGTGGTCTCGCCGGAGATCTTCATCGGCGCCGACGAGTGTTGGCCATTAAATGAAGTGTTGTGGAAACTAACGCTTCAAAAATAGAGAGAAAATGTGAGAGAGTAAGGGTTCGTTGAAGGTTTGGTGAAGATTTGTGAACTCTGAGAGAAAGAGGTTAATGTTTGAGTTATGTGTGATGAAAAGAAAAATCTGAAAGTATACTGAGAGAGTAAGAACAGAAATATACGGTATTGTGTGGGTCTTCGTGTATTTTTATACGGTCAACGTATCTCTGCTACACTCTACTTTACATGTCTCTCAAATACTACTTTTGTACGATTTCTACTTCTTTTTTGTGAATGGTCATTTCAGTTTCTTAAGACTGTATTTTTTGTATTAATGATAAATAAAGCTTTTATTCCTTTGTTGGAGTTTATAAAATAATCAGAAATAGAAAAAAAATCATCATAATATTTATTTGATATGAATTGAAAATTTTATTTTATTTTTTAAATATAGGGTTTCCTTTATTTTTTTTTATTATCTTCGAATTTTTAATAAAAATGAATTGTAATTTTTTCATCACATTACAAATATTGATTGATAAGACATAAAATTGAACTCTCAAATAGTTGTTATATGCGAGATTATTTACCTTTGTTGTTAATGGAAGTGGAAATATCACCACTTTTATATTGAATATTTAGAATAATTAATTTAAGTTTTCTTTCTCTAATCATATTTGGTTCATTCTCTAAACTTTAAAATATATACAAATGCTAATGCTGAAATGTAAAGTTATAAGCACTAGATTTCTTGTGAAATAATAATAAAAAGATTTTAAATATACATATTTTTAAAATTAGTTGATTTGGATTGTTGTATTATACATTTAAACACACACACAAAAGAAAAAGTTCAACAAGTTTCAAAAGATAATTATTGAGTAAGTTCACATAAAACTTGTACTTGATATACGATAAAAGTTTCTTATATATAATATACACAATTACTTTTGACAAATTGTTGTGCAGAAACCTTTTTCACTTATCCTCAAATGATATTTTCACTTATTTTATATTTATTACAATTTTGAATATCTTATTTATATTATGGTTTTTGTTTTTGGTTTAGAGTGGACTAATTCTATATAACACATCTTCACACTTTTACTCTTTAGTTGCACGAGTAATTATGTTGTCATAATCCAAGTTCTCCTTCGTCAATACTTTAAATCGATTGGATACCTATCAAAGGCATTCTGATGCTTAAGTTAGTATCCTTAATAGACGTCTAAGAAACTCAACATTTTATGTCCTAAGGCCCCATCAACCAACCCGTCTATATAGGGTAGTGGATAGGCATCCTTCGAGCATGTCTTGTTCAAGTCCGTATAATCCGTGCACATATGTCATTACCCAATCGGTTTATTCACCATGACCACATTCACTAGCCAAGTCGTATATGTCACTTTCCTCACAAACCCTGCATCCTTCAACTTGTTCACCTCAGCCTCCACTACTTGCCTCTTCTCCTCTCTCATCTGCCTCTTCTTCTGAGCGACCACTCAAGTTTCCCTAAATATAGAGACAACTTGTGAGACATAACCGAATGATGAATCTCCGACATGTCGTTACTTATTCGTTTTTTCAACTCGGTCTTTATTTTTTAAAAATTGAAACAAACAGAGGTATGTTGTTAAATTGGAAAAACATTGTTTAAAAGACAGTGACATGCTGATAGTAGTCTTTTAAATGACACGACATGGTATACATGGTAATTAGATTATTGTGATGTGTAATTTCTAATTTTTGAATTAAAAGATTGGAGGAATTGTTATTGAAGGCAACCCCTTTCTCAGCAATTTGCTTAGTCAAATTTGCTTAATCACATTTGCTTAATTCATAATTAAAAAAATGGTAATTCACATTTGTTTAATCACATTTGGGAAAAGTGTGATGGTTTTTGGAAGTTTTTGGTTCTGTGTTTGATTGACAATCATGGAGTTTGGGTTCGTGATGAAGGTAATGGAGATGAAGGATGCACGAAGAGACTTCACGAATTGGAAGTTTTTGTGATTAAGGATTCTTTCTGCTTCGAAGGTGTACTGGTTTTCGCGATTGCTTGAGGAAGGAGAAGATGCAAAGGCTTCACTTAGTTCGCGCATGGAGGTCACGATTGAGAAGTTGTTTGAGTCCCTGTTCGTTCTCTAGGATTTTGATTTTGTTGCAGGTTGCTAGATCTGAACCACAAGAAGGCGCAAATTAGGGTTAATGATGACAACGACTTGAAGGTTTGGTGATGGCGTGTTGAAGTGATTTGGATTTTGTGTGTTTTTTGATTTTGGGTTTACAGATCCGATGATGGTGACAATGATTGAGGTGTGTCGTGATGAAGGTTAAACGAAGATATGATAGTGAAATTAAAAATTACAATTCCTCCAATTTTTTAATTAAAAATTAGAAATTATATTTCATAATAATCTAATTAACATATATATCACGTCACGTTATTTAAAATATTACAGCTAGCATGTTACGTAATGACGTGCTCACTCAAAATGATGTTTATCTAGTTTAATGGCAAAATTTTATTTATTTCAATTTTTTACCGAAATATTAAACTAAAAATAAAGTATTTTGACCATAATAGAAAATAAATAAAGACAGATCTATGAATCTCTTTCTTTCTTTTCTTTCATAATTAGTATCTATCAAAGCATCCAAGGGAGCCTCCACGTGGTTCCCCTCAAAACAAGCCACGTGGAACCATTTAACAATTCCACCCAATGGGATTCTTATGGAAATCTCCACCATTTTACTTCGTTCCATGATTCAGATTAAATATGATTTTAATTCTTTTATATATATATATATATATATATATATATATATATATATATTTAAAAAAATTGATTTTATTTTCGAACCTTTTTTCCTTAATTTATTAACTAACAATATTGTTCATGGTTTAGAAATAAATTTCTTAATCAGACACTTAAAGTCATAAATTTTAAACGGTAATTCTTCTCGTATACCAAGATCATAGTTTATTCAACAAATTTTCGTATACGTAGAGTTAAATACATAATATCCAGTATAAAACCCCTCTCATACTTAATCAATACGTAAAGTATGTAATCAATACTTTAATCCATGGAATTCCTTAAAAAAAAGTATTTTTTATATAAAACTCAAATTAAACATCACTATATATTTTATTAAGATTAAACTCAAATTATGACATTTTATAAAATATTATTAAAAATAATAATAACAAAAAAAATGGAAATCAAACTAAATCCATGAAAAGAAATACGTAACAAACTTTTTTCAAAACGTAATTTAGAAAAACATTTTTTAATATATCTTTATTCATAAAGTTTTGTGTGATAATGATATAAAAATAACGTTGTCGTTTAGCAGTTTTATTTTGCTTGTGTATAAGATTTTTTAATTGGATGTAGGTGTTAAATTTTTGGAAGTTAGATCTAGGCGGTGTTTAAATTAATTAAACTATGAAAAGGGATGTAACGGCTACTAATCAAAACTTGTTTTTTAATGATAGCTTAGTTTAATAAGTTAAATTAATTAATCAATCATTTAATAGTAGGTTATAGGCTATTAAGTGATGAAATTCATGGAATGGAATCTAAGAAGTTTTTCTTGTGTGTGGGTCACCATCATCACAGTTCATAAGTTTCTGTCATCATTCTTTTCTTTTCTTTTTTTTTTGGGGATACTTTTATTTTTCTCTATAAATTCTAATTATGGAAGTTACAAAGAATTTGATTTGCTATTTGAAATTTGATATTTAAAGTATGATAATATATAGGGAATACTTTTGTTTCTCAATGAAGAGAGTGATTTATCATTTCTATTATATACCTATGGTATGACCCACTCATAAAAAAAGATGATAAATTTTTAATTCAAAATTCTAACAGTAAATGTTTGTAAATATTTTTTAGGGTTAAATATGTTTTTAGTCCCTATATTTTGGGGCGATTTTGGTTTTAGTTCCTATTTCAAATTAAGGTCCAATTTAGCCCTTCAACTTTAGAAAACTCTGATTTTAGTCTTTTTAACCAATTTTTTTTAACTTTATTTGATATTTCAAACGCGTTTCTTAGTTAACATTGAAGCAAAAATGTGTTAAACAGTGTAAACAATCCAAATGCTATAATGAAACGTGCTTGAAACAGCAAATAAAGTTAAAAAAATTTGGTAAAAAGGACTAAAACCAAAGTTTTCTAAAGTTGAAGGACTAAATTGTACCTTAGTTTGAAAGAGGGACTAAACCCAAAATCGCCCGAAAGTATAAGGACTAAAATCATATTTAACCATATTTTTTATTATATGCGATTTAACCTTTTTATTGATATTAGCATATTATGTGAAACTTTCAAATCATATTTGAATTTTTAATTATTTTTTCCTAATATTTTATTGAGTTTATATCATGATAAACAATAATTGTCTTCCATTTATCTCAACATATTCCCTTTAACCCTAAATTTGTTAAGTTTTTATGAAATATATCCTGCATAGTCAATTATAAGACAATATGTTATTATAAACATATTTAGGTGTTAACATGATACTAGTATTAAGATTTTTTTTTTATAAGGAATATTAGAGTGAGGGCAAAAGCGATATATCACGTACACAACATATTGGTTTTAAAATATCACACAAGTAGGTAAGAGAGAAAGTAAAAGACACTTCGCAATTTAGAGAGAGGGTAGAGAGCAGTAATCTGCTAGGATTTTGACGTTCTCACACATAAGCTCTAGTTAGTAAAGGAGATGATGAAAGCACCGAGAGAAAAGCACAAGGAAATGCAAAAACAGGTACTGTATAACTTCTGTACTCATATTATTGAAAATAGCATGACTTACAGTATTTATATGAACTGAATATACTGAAAGCGTTTCTGTTTTGTTTACATCTAACACTCCTCCTAAACAAAACATCAAAAAACATGATTTTTTCTGGAAAAACTGTCTTTTTCACTGATTGAATCGGTGAAAATACCATCTCCTTTGATTACTAAGCCTTTTCGACCGATTAAAATCGGCAAAAACGCCTCTTTTCGAGCACACAAGTATTTTTCACTGATTAAAACTGGGAAAAACTCCTCCTAAGATGGTTTTCTTCTCTCCGGCGAAAACCTTAGGGTTTCGATCTCCTTCTAGTGCGATCTTCAATGGTTTCTGCTCGCACTACTTCGATTTGCTTTCTGAGTGACAGAAAGCGCGGGCTTTGGTGAGTATATTTGCAAGCTGGTCTTCGAATCTACAGTGTACCACCTCAAGTCTCCCGCTGCTGACCAGTTTCCTGATATAGTGGAACCAGGTCTCAATGTGCTTGCTCCTACCATGCGATGTAGGGTGTTTAGCAAGATCTATGGCTGACTTGTTATCAACAAGTAGCCTAACTCTTCTAGCTAGCTCAACTTTCAATCCCTCCATAAAGCAACCCAACCAAGCTGCTTGACATGTAGCTTCACAGACAACTATGTATTCTGCTTCGTATGATGACAATGCAACCATTAGTTCCTTTCTAGAACTCCAAGAAAATAAGAGATCCACCAATGAAGAAAATGTACCCAACGGTACTTTTTCTGTCTACCTTATCACCACACCAATCTGCATTTGAGTAAGAAGTGATTTGGCACTTCTTCTCCAACCTCTCATCTTCCCAACAGAATTCCATAGGAATGTGTACCGTGCAAGTACCTTAGAATCCGTTTGACAGCATTCAAATGTGATACTCTAGGGCACTCGATGTACCTACTTATCACTCCAACTCTGTAACTCAAATAAGGTCTGGTGTTACAGAGATATCTCAAGCTCCCAATCATCCTTCTGTAAGTTGTTGGATCAACAACTTCCTCCTCTGGCTCCTTCTTAAGCCTCAACCCTACTTTTGCTGGGGTGTTTGCAGCATTGCAATCAACCATCTCAAACTTCTTTAACAAGTCTAGGACATACTTGGACTGATGCATCATTATTCCATACTCAATCTCAGTAAACTCTATCCCAAGAAAATAGTTGAGTCTCCCCAAGTCACTCATTTCAAATTCCCTCAGCATTTGAGCTTTGAAACCTGAAATCTGCCCCTCACAACTCCCAGTGACCAATAAGTCATCCACATATAGGCACACAGTTAACTTCTTTGTTCTACCATTGTGTTGGCAACACTACACATACAACCCGTGTTCTGAGACACATTTCTCAAAGCTAATACTGCCCATGAACCCATCAATCCTCTAGTTCCAGGCTCTTGGAGCCTGTTTAAGCCCATAGAGAGCTTTCCTCAGCCTCTACACCTTGTCTTGCTGCACTTTAACCTCAAAGCCCAATGGCTGCACAACATAAACCTCATCCTCAAGTCTTCCATTTAGGAAGGCTGACTTCACATTCAGTTGATGTAATGACCAGCAAAACTTAGTGGCTAGAGACACCACTAGCCTGATTGTCTCAACCCTGGCTACAGGAGCAAACACCTCTCCATAATCCACTCCAGCCTTCTGTAGAAAACCTTTAGCAACCAGTCGTGCCTTGTATCTCACAACAACACCGTGTGGGTTTATCTTTGACTTATAAATCCACTTCAATGCTATAGGTTTCTAGTTATAAGGTAAATCCACCAATTCCCAGGTCTGATTCCTCTCTATAGAATCAATTTCCTCCTACATTGCCTTATACCACCTCTCATCCCTCACAGCTTCTTCAAATTCAACTGGTTCAGCCTCTGCTATTAAAGCACAGTGCACAAAATTTCCTTCTGATGTGAAAGTAGCATCATAGGACAAATCATAATCTCTCAAGTGTGTTGGTAGTTATTGTTGGTATCGGAGGGGTATGGTTCGAAGAGTATAACACAGTGGAATTAAAACTTAGAGTAGCTTATAAGCGTGTTTGGTCACTTTTAACAAACAAGTTGATCCTTTTTCGCAAATCAATTTTCTTTAAGAAAATTTATCAAACACTTAATATGCGTAAAATGAAATGAGTGTATGGAATAGAAAAATCACACAAGTATTTTTATACTGGTTCGATTCAACAGAATCTACGTCCAGTCGTTAATCACTGTAAAAAGTGATTAACAGTTCCACTAAAAAAATCTCACAGATTTACAATAATTGAACAAAATATAAAAGAACCTTCCTTCGACGAGCGAACCGGAAGAAGACCACTCTGACAACTCGAAGAGAACCGCTCCGGAAATCGACCAACGATTCGCGAGGTTCTCCGTTCACGAGACCAGGCAGAGCACCTTGCTAACTCGAAGAGAGTCTGCTCCGGCTATCGACACACGATACGCGAGCCTCTCCTTTCACGAGACCAAGCAAGGGAACTTTGAACAAAGCTTCTGAGAACTTTCCTCTGACAAATAGTGTTCTATTAAGCTTTTCAATTCAAAAACGTTGCTTCTGAAGTTTACAGAAGCCAATTATATAGGCAATTACACTGAATGCCAAAGGTCAGCTCCCAACTGCCACGAATAATCGATTATTCAAGTCCGTTACAGGTTTTTCAAAAAGTGATAATCGATTATATGAAGTGATAATCGATTATTCAAGTATGACTTGTGATAATCGATTATTGCTTCATGATAATCGATTATTCTAGTACAAAATGCAAGTGATAATCGATTATACCTTGTCCATAATCGATTATTCCAGTAAAAATTACAACGTTTAATATTTTCCTACTACATCCAAATTCTACAAGTTGCTTTTTAACTATTTCTAATGTTCTCTTCAAATACTACTTCTTGCAGCATCATCAAAACAACTCTTCAGGATTTACCAATGCTCCTTATTGGTAACAATCTCCCCCTTTTTGATGATGATAAAAAAATCACTTTTAAAAGCAACTATGGTTTACCTGCAACACATACAAGCTAACAGACAACAACAAAGTTAGTAGTACCTATGCTAATTGTAATATATTTCTCCCTTTATAATTTTCTTCTCCCCCTTTTTGATCATAAGAAAAAAGAATAATGCAAAAAACTCCCCCTTAATATGAGCTCCCCCTCAGTTATATAATGTATGCATAAAAAGGACATAAAAGCTTATTTGATTTAAAAAGAGAAGGATCACATGAAGTTCATAAAGATAATTCCCAAAGAGGTAAATAAACACAAAGGAAATAACATAATAAACAATCATAGTAGCCTATGCTAAAATTCAGGACTAGGAGATCTTTCAGTAGGAGGGATATTGAGACGACTCTCGATGTTAGATAGGCGAACATCAAGCTCAAGAAATTGATCAACCATGTATTCATCAAGAGATTGCTGCCACTCATAAATTTCATCAAAATGTGTTTTCTGTGCTAGACTCATATCCTCCAATTGCTTAGATAACCTTGCAAAGTGTTCTTCCATAGAAGTTGAGGAAGAGGAGGGTATGTTGGATGGTCCAACATCAGACAGAGCAGAAGCACTCACTGGGTCAGCCATATGAGTGTCCATGTCATCATCTTCATCTTCATCAGGATGGTCATCATCTTTGTGGATAAGAACTCTTCCTTTGGTAATGAATCCCATCTGACGAAAGGTAGTATCTCTAATTTCTGATCCCACCGCTTCAATGGCTTGGACAAGTTCTCCTTCAACATTTACGCCTTTGTACTCTAAAATCCTAGAAATAAGAAGAGCATAGGGAAATTGATATGAATGGGATTTCTTGGCTTTTACCATCGTATCAGCAATGAGAGCAGGCCAGTCGATGTGTATGTGATTTAGAATCCCATACAAAAGAAGTAAATCCTGCTCAGAGCATTGAGCATGATTGGTTGCTCTAGGACATTAAATCCAGACAATCAAGTAGTGAATCATCCTTTCTTCAACTTTGAAACCACCAACAAGCAATTGCCTTCGGTTTGTTTGCTGTTCAGGATGACGCAGGAAGGATTGGAAGGTCATCAACCTGTTGAAATCTTCAAGTCCTAAATGAACTTTGACAGCATCATCCCAGATGGGAAGTTGAGCAACATTTGTCCACACGTCATCATCTAAAATGATGCGCACTCCCTTTACCTTAGTGGATATAATCCCATCTCGATAGCGCAAGTTGAAATAGAAAACTCTTATAAGATCGAGATAAATGCATCCTTTTTGCTCTACTAGATGCGTTAGTCCTTGCTCAGCAAAAATATTTTGAAATTGAAAACCATAGAAACGGAAAAAATCAAGACGGATATACTTTACCGCCATGATTTTCCTTTCTTGCCAAGAATTTACAAAGTCAGCGTGTTTTCCTTGATCGGATATCCACCCACCAATGGTGGCAGGACGTGGTTGAGAGGAAGAGGAAGCTGTAGTAGCTCTGCGGCGATGCCTTCTTGAATCAGCCATGGAGGAAGTTTGAGAAAATGAAACTTTAAGAAAGTGAAGAGAAATGGAGAAAATTTGAGCTCTAGATTTGATTTCAGCAGTATTTGGGTGCAAAGTGTAACACCCCTAACTGGATGTCACTTGTGAAATAGAAAAAAAAAATATCATCCTTACATAGTTTGCTATAACTCGATTTTTTTCGAATAAATAAATACTTTATTCCAATAATATCGCAGAAGCTAAAATCATGAATCATAAACACTATTCTTACAACGCAAAACTCAAAACATAACCTTTATCGAAACATTATGTAAAGAAAATTTAAATGACGAAATCAATAAAATCCCAAAAGAACTAGTTTTCCCCTCTCGTCAAACTACTGCACTCCAGCATCATCTGCAACGCCATCTGCTCCCGTACAAGTACGATCATGGCAGGTGGAAACCACAACCACAAACTTTCAGGGTGAGTAACTAGAATTATCATCATAGCTTATAATACAGTAAATCAGCATTAAGTGTAAATTATAACAAGTCAAATAGTGCATGTCTACTCCAGAGAAAATATCACAATCAATTCATTCATAAACCAATGTCGTTTCCTTGTACTTTGTCGTCTCAACCTGTTACGCAAAACAGGGCGATTCGAGTCGTCCTCCATCGCAACTTCAGACCTATCTCCCCGACTTATCGAAAAGCCCTTTGGGCGAGACATTCACCTCCTTTCGCAAAAGGAAGTGACACTCGAATCTCTGTCTCTATATGAGACCCACAATCCTTATCGTATCGCAACACGAAAGGCCCACACAAAATAACAAAAGTATGAGGAAATAACAATTTTAAGTAAATATCACCACAATGCATAAAAATACTCCACTTTTATAATTTATTTTAAATACATAATAATCCCTCAATGCCTCTAATTAAATTATGAAAGTCAAGTATACCATGATTATCATCCAATCCGAAACTTTATAACAAAAAAAGAAACGTATTATATTTAATATATATGTTTATATACACACTTAACACCTAACATAATATTATGTATATATATACCCGTAACACGTAAAGTAATATATGTATGTATAGGTAACACCTAACCTAATATATATAGACTTATATATGTATATATAAGATATACGTAACTTCCACTAGAAAAAGAGAAATCCCATGTCAAAACATTTAAAATTCTACTTGCCATTTAACACTGTGGGATCCAGAAACGTAATTGCTGCACACATCCTTGCTTTAAATTCCAACTTCCCTTTAAATCCTAATGTCCATAATTCCACTTTAAATAATCATTTAAACCACAATTAAAATCTAATAAACTTATTAAAAGAAAACTTAAGCCTCTGCACCTTTTTTTTTTTTCTAACTTCCAGTACCCCAAGTCTTCCTCTTCTCTCTCTTTTAATTTTACTTTTCTTTTCTCCTACTACATTTAATACCCTTCCAACTTACAAAAACAAAACCACACAGCCCCTCCTGCGACAGGCACAACACCTTCAATATAACTCTCCTCCCTTTCTCTCGAGATACCGCCATCCTTACACCCACACATCTCATTCTCCAACTCAAAANCAAACCTCACAAACTCTCAAGTTATGAGAAACATACCCTCTGCATGTAAAGATCATTCACTGAAAATAACTGGTTTACTCGCATCACAAAACAGCAACCTAAGAATCTACTTTCAATTAAATACTCAAGACCAACTCCCCAATACTATCCCAACTTCTTTTATTCAACACACACCATAACTCTCTCACTAAATTACAAAATTTCAAGGAATTAAATCCTTACGTGATACCCAGTGAAACTCCACCCTAATATTCATAAAATATAATAAATTTTTATACCAACTCTTTTTCCTGCAACATAGTACAACAGTCTTCAAAAATCTAAATTATTTTATCTTACACCATGCATTCTCTTTTCCTATTATCCTCACTAAATTACATACCTTCACTCATTCACGTAACCTACCTGCATTGCCATACAATCACACTTATACCCTTCTTATGCTAAACCCTACATGTGCTTTACCAACACTCACCCTAATCCAAGTATTTATTTCCTCAGTACAGTAACCGTCCCCTTACGAACACAATCTTCTTATGGGTACAACATACACGTTATTAACTCTGCATAAAACAAAGAGCAAGAAGTACTATATCTATTTACAACCCCACTNAACACACCATTCTGAACACGAGATGCACATACATGTCTCCCCAAGGTTACACCCTTCCCCTAGAAAAGTTTCCGATTACGGGAAGACTCAAAAAGCTTAACAAAACAGTCATCAAATCACAAACCACCATGCACAAGATATCTCTGAGTTATTCCCCTTACCTTGGATTTCCTCACTGTTCCGGATGTAAATAAAACGTTGACGATCACCTTTCCTGTCACAGCTGTTGCTTGCTTCTCCTTCCCAGTCACGATTTTTCACTCACAAAAATTAGGGTTTTGTTTTCCTTACTCTATCCTTTTCCTCTAAGCTAATTTATAAGCCTTCAGAAAAATCCTAAAGCCCAAACCCACTTCCTTATTTTCTCCCGTTGCATCCGTTAGAAAAACTACCTCTATGTGCATGCCACTCTCTAAACAAAATAATTACTTAATAAATAAAACCAAAGACCAAGTCCCCCCCTATATTTCCTACCTATCACGTATCCAAAAAAATAGTAAACAGTTTTCTCTTTTCTCTCTCTTACTTCCCATAACACCATAATGACCC